>NW_028252453.1:0-88000 GCF_964263255.1 Lissotriton vulgaris
GAGTTCTCAAAAAGGGTTTCTTCACCCCGGGAAGTTAATTAAATACCATTTGGAGGCATTTAATGTTCGAGCAAAAACGGCTGATTTTCGACGAAAGAGATAACACCCTACCATTACATCATGCTTCAGAAATGTGGAAATTGGTCCGTTTTCAAATGTTTTATTTTTGAACGTCAGTTCACATTTGTAGGTGGATCATCAGTGTTAGAGCTAAAATTAGCATGTTTAAAGTGATTTTCATGCTTCCAGGGGCTCTGGAAGTAAATTAAATACTATTTGGAGGCATTTAATGTTCAAGCAAAAACAGCTGATTTTTGACAAAAGAGATAACACCCCCCCCATTATGTCATGCTTCAGAAATGTGGAAAATGGTCCGTTTTCAAATGTTTTATTTTTGAACGTCAGTTCACATTTGTAGGTGGATCATCAGTGTTAGAGCTAAAATTAGCATGTTTAAAGTGATTTTCATGCTTCCAGGGGCCCTGAACACAACATTTATGGAATGGTTAAAGTGCATGAAAATGGCCAATTTACTCACTCTGAGTTCTCAAAAAAGGGTTTCTTCACCCCAGGAAGTTAATTAAATACCATTTGGAGGCATTTAATGTTCGAGCAAAAACGGCTGATTTTCGACAAAAGAGATAACACCCCCCATTACGTCATGCTTCAGAAATGTGGAAAATGGTCCGTTTTCAAATGTTTTATTTTTGAACGTCAGTTCACATTTGTAGGTGGATCATCAGTGTTAGAGCTAAAATTAGCATGTTTAAAGTGATTTTCATGCTTCCAGGGGCTCGGGAAGTGAATTAAATACTATATGGAGGCATTTAATGTTCAATCAAAAACAGCTGATTTTCGACAAAAGAGATAACACCCCCCCATTACGTCATGCTTCAGAAATGTGGAAAATGGTCCGTTTTCAAATGTTTTATTTTTGAACGTCAGTTCACATTTGTAGGTGGATCATCAGTGTTAGAGCTAAAATTAGCATGTTTAAAGTGATTTTCATGCTTCCAGGGGCCCTAAACACAAGATTTATGTAATGGTTAAAAGTGCATGAAAATGGCCAATTTACTCACTCTGAGTTCTCAAAAAGGGTTTCTTCACCCCGGGAAGTTAATTAAATACCATTTGGAGGCATTTAATGTTCGAGCAAAAACGGCTGATTTTCGACAAAAGAGATAACACCCTACCATTACGTCATGCTTCAGAAATGTGGAAAATGGTCCGTTTTCAAATGTTTTATTTTTGAACGTCAGTTCACATTTGTAGGTGGATCATCAGTGTTAGAGCTAAAATTAGCATGTTTAAAGTGATTTTCATGCTTCCAGGGGCTCGGGAAGTGAATTAAATACTATTTGGAGGCATTTAATGTTCAAGCAAAAACAGCTGATTTTTGACAAAAGAGATAACACCCCCCCATTTCGTCATGCTTCAGAAATGTGGAAAATGGTCCGTTTTCAAATGTTTTATTTTTGAACGTCAGTTCACATTTGTAGGTGGATCATCAGTGTTAGAGCTAAAATTAGCATGTTTAAAGTGATTTTCAGGCTTCCAGGGGCCCTAAACACAAGATTTATGGAATGGTTAAAAGTGCATGAAAATGGCCAATTTACTCACTCTGAGTTCTCAAAAAGGGTTTCTTCACCCCGGGAAGTTAATTAAATACCATTTGGAGGCATTTAATGTTCGAGCAAAAACGGCTGATTTTCGACAAAAGAGATAACACCCTACCATTACGTCATGCTTCAGAAATGTGGAAAATGGTCCGTTTTCAAATGTTTTATTTTTGAACGTCAGTTCACATTTGTAGGTGGATCATCAGTGTTAGAGCTAAAATTAGCATGTTTAAAGTGATTTTCATGCTTCCAGGGGCTCGGGAAGTAAATTAAATACTATTTGGAGGCATTTAATGTTCAAGCAAAAACAGCTGATTTTTGACAAAAGAGATAACACCCCCCCATTACGTCATGCTTCAGAAATGTGGAAAATGGTCCGTTTTCAAATGTTTTATTTTTGAACGTCAGTTCACATTTGTAGGTGGATCATCAGTGTTAGAGCTAAAATTAGCATGTTTAAAGTGATTTTCATGCTTCCAGGGGCCCTAAACACAACATTTATGGAATGGTTAAAAGTGCATGAAAATGGCCAATTTACTCACTCTGAGGTCTCAAAAAAGGGTTTCTTCACCCCAGGAAGTTAATTAAATACCATTTGGAGGCATTTAATGTTCGAGCAAAAACGGCTGATTTTCGACAAAAGAGATAACACCCCCCCATTACGTCATGCTTCAGAAATGTGGAAAATGATCCGTTTTCAAATGTTTTATTTTTGAACGTCAGTTCACATTTGTAGGTGGATCATCAGTGTTAGAGCTAAAATTAGCATGTTTAAAGTGATTTTCATGCTTCCAGGGGCTCGGGAAGTGAATTAAATACTATTTGGAGGCATTTAATGTTCAATCAAAAACAGCTGATTTTTGACAAAAGAGATAACACCCCCCCCATTTCGCCATGCTTCAGAAATGTGGAAAATGGTCCGTTTTCAAATGTTTTATTTTTGAACGTCAGTTCACATTTGTAGGTGGATCATCAGTGTTAGAGCTAAAATTAGCATGTTTAAAGTGATTTTCAGGCTTCCAGGGGCCCTAAACACAAGATTTATGGAATGGTTAAAAGTGCATGGAAATAGCCAATTTACTCACTCTGAGATCTCAAAAAGGGTTTCTTCACCACGGGAAGTTAATTAAATACCATTTGGAGGCATTTAATGTTCGAGCAAAAACGGCTGATTTTCGACAAAAGAGATAACACCCTACCATTACGTCATGCTTCAGAAATGTGGAAAATGGTCCGTTTTCAAATGTTTTATTTTTGAACGTCAGTTCACATTTGTAGGTGGATCATCAGTGTTAGAGCTAAAATTAGCATGTTTAAAGTGATTTTCATGCTTCCAGGGGCTCGGGAAGTGAATTAAATACTATTTGGAGGCATTTAATGTTCAAGCAAAAACAGCTGATTTTTGACAAAAGAGATAACACCCCCCCCATTTCGTCATGCTTCAGAAATGTGGAAAATGGTCAGTTTTCAAATGTTTTTTTTTTGAACGTCAGTTCACATTTGTAGGTGGATCATTAATGTTAGAGCTAAAATTAGCATGTTTAAAGTGATTTTCAGGCTTCCAGGGGCCCTAAACACAAGATTTATGGAATGGTTAAAAGTGCATGAAAATGGCCAATTTACTCACTCTGAGTTCTCAAAAAGGGTTTCTTCACCCCGGGAAGTTAATTAAATACCATTTGGAGGCATTTAATGTTTGAGCAAAAACGGCTGATTTTCGACAAAAGAGATAAGACCCCCCCATTACGTCATGCTTCAGAAATGTGGAAAATGGTCCGTTTTCAAATGTTTTATTTTTGAACGTCAGTTCACATTTGTAGGTGGATCATCAGTGTTAGAGCTAAAATTAGCATGTTTAAAGTGATTTTCAGGCTTCCAGGGGCCCTAAACACAAGATTTATGGAATGGTTAAAAGTGCATGAAAATGGCCAATTTACTCACTCTGAGTTCTCAAAAAGGGTTTCTTCGACCCGGGAAGTTAATTAAATACCATTTGGAGGCATTTAATGTTCGAGCAAAAACGGCTGATTTTCGACAAAAGAGATAACACCCCCCCCTTTACGTCATGCTTCAGAAATGTGGAAAATGGTCAGTTTTCAAATGTTTTATTTTTGAACGTCAGTTCACATTTGTAGGTGGATCATCAGTGTTAGAGCTAAAATTAGCATGTTTAAAGTGATTTTCATGCTTCCAGGGGCTCGGGAAGTGAATTAAATACTTTTTGGAGGCATTTAATGTTCAAGCAAAAACAGCTGATTTTTGACAAAAGAGATAACACCCCCCCATTTCGTCATGCTTCAGAAATGTGGAAAATGGTCCGTTTTCAAATGTTTTATTTTTGAACGTCAGTTCACATTTGTAGGTGGATCATCAGTGTTAGAGCTAAAATTAGCATGCTTAAAGTGATTTTCAGGCTTCCAGGGGCCCTAAACACAAGATTTATGGAATGGTTAAAAGTGCATGAAAATGGCCAATTTACTCACTCTGAGTTCTCAAAAAGGGTTTCTTCACCCTGGGAAGTTAATTAAATACCATTTGGAGGCATTTAATGTTCGAGCAAAAACGGCTGATTTTCGACAAAAGAGATAACACCCTACCATTACGTCATGCTTCAGAAATGTGGAAAATGGTCCGTTTTCAAATGTTTTATTTTTGAACGTCAGTTCACATTTGTAGGTGGATCATCAGTGTTAGAGCTAAAATTAGCATGTTTAAAGTGATTTTCATGCTTCCAGGGGCTCAGGAAGTGAATTAAATACTATTTGGAGGCATTTAATGTTCAAGCAAAAACAGCTGATTTTTGACAAAAGAGATAACACCCCCCCATTTCGTCATGCTTCAGAAATGTGGAAAATGGTCCGTTTTCAAATGTTTTATTTTTGAACTTCAGTTCACATTTGTAGGTGGATCATCAGTGTTAGAGCTAAAATTAGCATGTTTAAAGTGATTTTCATACTTCCAGGGGCCCTAAACACAACATTTATGGAATGGTTAAAAGTGCATGAAAATGGCCAATTTACTCACTCTGAGGTCTCAAAAAAGGGTTTCTTCACCCCAGGAATTTAATCAAATACCATTTGGAGGCATTTAATGTTCGGGCAAAAACGGCTGATTTTCGACAAAAGAGATAACACCCCCCCATTACGTCATGCTTCAGAAATGTGGAAAATGGTCCGTTTTCAAATGTTTTATTTTTGAACGTCAGTTCACATTTGTAGGTGGATCATCAGTGTTAGAGCTAAAATTAGCATGTTTAAAGTGATTTTCATGCTTCCAGGGGCTCGGGAAGTGAATTAAATACTATTTGGAGGCATTTAATGTTCAATCAAAAACAGCTGATTTTTGACAAAAGAGATAACACCCCCCCATTACGTCATGCTTCAGAAATGTGGAAAATGGTCCGTTTTCAAATGTTTTATTTTTGAACGTCAGTTCACATTTGTAGGTGGATCATCAGTGTTAGAGCTAAAATTAGCATGTTTAAAGTGATTTTCAGGCTTCCAGGGGCCCTAAACACAAGATTTATGGAATGGTTAAAAGTGCATGAAAATGGCCAATTTACTCACTCTGAGTTCTCAAAAAGGGTTTCTTCAGCCCGGGAAGTTAATTAAATACCATTTGGAGGCATTTAATGTTCGAGCAAAAACGGCTGATTTTCGACAAAAGAGATAACACCCTACCATTACGTCATGCTTCAGAAATGTGGAAAATGGTCCGTTTTCAAATGTTTTATTTTTGAACGTCAGTTCACATTTGTAGGTGGATCATCAGTGTTAGAGCTAAAATTAGCATGTTTAAAGTGATTTTCATGCTTCCAGGGGCTCGGGAAGTAAATTAAATACTATTTGGAGGCATTTAATGTTCAAGCAAAAACAGCTGATTTTTGACAAAAGAGATAACACCCCCCCATTACGTCATGCTTCAGAAATGTGGAAAATGGTCCGTTTTCAAATGTTTTATTTTTGAACGTCAGTTCACATTTGAAGGTGGATCATCAGTGTTAGAGCTAAAATTAGCATGTTTAAAGTGATTTTCATGCTTCCAGGGGCCCTAAACACAACATTTATGGAATGGTTAAAAGTGCATGAAAATGGCCAATTTACTCACTCTGAGGTCTCAAAAAAGGGTTTCTTCACCCCAGGAAGTTAATTAAATACCATTTGGAGGCATTTAATGTTCGAGCAAAAACGGCTGATTTTCGACAAAAGAGATAACACCCCCCCATTACGTCATGCTTCAGAAATGTGGAAAATGGTCCGTTTTCAAATGTTTTATTTTTGAACGTCAGTTCACATTTGTAGGTGGATCATCAGTGTTAGAGCTAAAATTAGCATGTTTAAAGTGATTTTCATGCTTCCAGGGGCTCGGGAAGTGAATTAAATACTATTTGGAGGCATTTAATGTTCAATCAAAAACAGCTGATTTTTGACAAAAGAGATAACACCCTCCCATTACGTCATGCTTCAGAAATGTGGAAAATGGTCCGTTTTCAAATGTTTTATTTTTGAACGTCAGTTCACATTTGTAGGTGGATCATCAGTGTTAGAGCTAAAATTAGCATGTTTAAAGTGATTTTCATGCTTCCAGGGGCCCTAAACACAAGATTTATGGAATGGTTAAAAGTGCATGAAAATGGCCAATTTACTCACTCTGAGTTCTCAAAAAGGGTTTCTTCACCCCGGGAAGTTAATTAAATACCATTTGGAGGCATTTAATGTTCGAGCAAAAACGGCTGATTTTCGACAAAAGAGATAACACCCCCCCATTACGTCATGCTTCAGAAATGTGGAAAATGGTCCGTTTTCAAATGTTTTATTTTTGAACGTCAGTTCACATTTTTAGGTGGATCATCAGTGTTAGAGCTAAAATTAGCATGTTTAAAGTGATTTTCATGCTTCCAGGGGCTCGGGAAGTGAATTAAATACTATTTGGAGGCATTTAATGTTCAAGCAAAAACAGCTGATTTTTGACAAAAGAGATAACACCCCCCCCATTTCGCCATGCTTCAGAAATGTGGAAAATGGTCCGTTTTCAAATGTTTTATTTTTGAACGTCAGTTCACATTTGTAGGTGGATCATCAGTGTTAGAGCTAAAATTAGCATGTTTAAAGTGATTTTCAGGCTTCCAGGGGCCCTAAACACAAGATTTATGGAATGGTTAAAAGTGCATGGAAATAGCCAATTTACTCACTCTGAGTTCTCAAAAAGGGTTTCTTCACCACGGGAAGTTAATTAAATACCATTTGGAGGCATTTAATGTTCGAGCAAAAACGGCTGATTTTCGACAAAAGAGATAACACCCTACCATTACGTCATGCTTCAGAAATGTGGAAAATGGTCCGTTTTCAAATGTTTTATTTTTGAACGTCAGTTCACATTTGTAGGTGGATCATCAGTGTTAGAGCTAAAATTAGCATGTTTAAAGTGATTTTCATGCTTCCAGGGGCTCGGGAAGTGAATTAAATACTATTTGGAGGCATTTAATGTTCAAGCAAAAACAGCTGATTTTTGACAAAAGAGATAACACCCCCCCCATTTCGTCATGCTTCAGAAATGTGGAAAATGGTCAGTTTTCAAATGTTTTATTTTTGAACGTCAGTTCACATTTGTAGGTGGATCATTAATGTTAGAGCTAAAATTAGCATGTTTAAAGTGATTTTCAGGCTTCCAGGGGCCCTAAACACAAGATTTATGGAATGGTTAAAAGTGCATGAAAATGGCCAATTTACTCACTCTGAGTTCTCAAAAAGGGTTTCTTCACCCCGGGAAGTTAATTAAATACCATTTGGAGGCATTTAATGTTCGAGCAAAAACGGCTGATTTTCGACAAAAGAGATAACACCCTACCATTACGTCATGCTTCAGAAATGTGGAAAATGGTCCGTTTTCAAATGTTTTATTTTTGAACGTCAGTTCACATTTGTAGGTGGATCATCAGTGTTAGAGCTAAAATTAGCATGTTTAAAGTGATTTTCATTCTTCCAGGGGCTCGGGAAGTAAATTAAATACTATTTGGAGGCATTTAATGTTCAAGCAAAAACAGCTGATTTTTGACAAAAGAGATAACACCCCCCCATTACGTCATGCTTCAGAAATGTGGAAAATGGTCCGTTTTCAAATGTTTTATTTTTGAACGTCAGTTCACATTTGTAGGTGGATCATCAGTGTTAGAGCTAAAATTAGCATGTTTAAAGTGATTTTCATGCTTCCAGGGGCCCTAAACACAAGATTTATGGAATGGTTAAAAGTGCATGAAAATGGCCAATTTACTCACTCTGAGTTCTCAAAAAGGGTTTCTTCACCCCGGGAAGTTAATTAAATACCATTTGGAGGCATTTAATGTTCGAGCAAAAATGGCTGATTTTCGACAAAAGAGATAACACCCCCCCATTACGTCATGCTTCAGAAATGTGGAAAATGGTCCGTTTTCAAATGCTTTATTTTTGAACGTCAGTTCACATTTGTAGGTGGATCATCAGTGTTAGAGCTAAAATTAGCATGTTTAAAGTGAATTTCATGCTTCCAGGGGCTCGGGAAGTGAATTCAATACTATTTGGAGGCATTTAATGTTCAAGCAAAAACAGCTGATTTTTGACAAAAGAGATAACACCCCCCCATTACGTCATGCTTCAGAAATGTGGAAAATGGTCCGTTTTCAAATGTTTTATTTTTGAACGTCAGTTCTCATTTGTAGGTGGATCATCAGTGTTAGAGCTAAAATTAGCATGTTTAAAGTGATTTTCATGCTTCCAGGGGCCCTAAACACAAGATTTATGGAATGGTTAAAAGTGCATGAAAATGGCCAATTTACTCACTCTGAGTTCTCAAAAAGGGTTTCTTCACCCCGGGAAGTTAATTAAATACCATTTGGAGGCATTTAATGTTCGAGCAAAAACGGCTGATTTTCGACAAAAGAGATAACACCCCCCCATTACGTCATGCTTCAGAAATGTGGAAAATGGTCCGTTTTTAAATGTTTTATTTTTGAACGTCAGTTCACATTTGTAGGTGGATCATCAGTGTTAGAGCTAAAATTAGCATGTTTAAAGTGATTTTCATGCTTCCAGGGGCTCGGGAAGTGAATTAAATACTATTTGGAGGCATTTAATGTTCAATCAAAAACAGCTGATTTTTTACAAAAGAGATAACACCACCCCATTCCGTCATGCTTCAGAAATGTGGAAAATGGCCCGTTTTCAAATGTTTTATTTTTGAACGTCAGTTCACATTTGTAGGTGGATCATCTGTGTTAGAGCTAAAATTAGCATGTTTAAAGTGATTTTCATGCTTCCAGGGGCCCTAAACACAAGATTTATGGAATGGTTAAAAGTGCATGAAAATGGCCAATTTACTCACTCTGAGTTCTCAAAAAGGGTTTCTTCACCCCGGGAAGTTAATTAAATACCATTTGGAGGCATTTAATGTTTGAGCAAAAACGGCTGATTTTCGACAAAAGAGATAACACCCCCCCATTACGTCATGCTTCAGAAATGTGGAAAATGGTCCGTTTTCAAATGTTTTATTTTTGAACGCCAGTTCACATTTGTAGGTGGATCATCAGTGTTAGAGCTAAAATTAGCATGTTTAAAGTGATTTTCATGCTTCCAGGGGCTCGGGAAGTGAATTAAATACTATTTGGAGGCATTTAATGTTCAAGCAAAAACAGCTGATTTTTGACAAAAGAGATAACACCCCCCCATTTCGTCATGCTTCAGAAATGTGGAAAATGGTCAGTTTTCAAATGTTTTATTTTTGAACGCCAGTTCACATTTGTAGGTGGATCATCAGTGTTAGAGCTAAAATTAGCATGTTTAAAGTGATTTTCAGGCTTCCAGGGGCCCTAAACACAAGATTTATGGAATGGTTAAAAGTGCATGAAAATGGCCAATTTACTCACTCTGAGTTCTCAAAAAGGGTTTCTTCACCCCGGGAAGTTAATTAAATACCATTTGGAGGCATTTAATGTTCGAGCAAAAACGGCTGATTTTCGACGAAAGAGATAACACCCTACCATTACATCATGCTTCAGAAATGTGGAAAATGGTCCGTTTTCAAATGTTTTATTTTTGAACGTCAGTTCACATTTGTAGGTGGATCATCAGTGTTAGAGCTAAAATTAGCATGTTTAAAGTGATTTTCATGCTTCCAGGGGCTCTGGAAGTAAATTAAATACTATTTGGAGGCATTTAATGTTCAAGCAAAAACAGCTGATTTTTGACAAAAGAGATAACACCCCCCCCATTATGTCATGCTTCAGAAATGTGGAAAATGGTCCGTTTTCAAATGTTTTATTTTTGAACGTCAGTTCACATTTGTAGGTGGATCATCAGTGTTAGAGCTAAAATTAGCATGTTTAAAGTGATTTTCATGCTTCCAGGGGCCCTGAACACAACATTTATGGAATGGTTAAAGTGCATGAAAATGGCCAATTTACTCACTCTGAGTTCTCAAAAAAGGGTTTCTTCACCCCAGGAAGTTAATTAAATACCATTTGGAGGCATTTAATGTTCGAGCAAAAACGGCTGATTTTCGACAAAAGAGATAACACCCCCCATTACGTCATGCTTCAGAAATGTGGAAAATGGTCCGTTTTCAAATGTTTTATTTTTGAACGTCAGTTCACATTTGTAGGTGGATCATCAGTGTTAGAGCTAAAATTAGCATGTTTAAAGTGATTTTCATGCTTCCAGGGGCTCGGGAAGTGAATTAAATACTATATGGAGGCATTTAATGTTCAATCAAAAACAGCTGATTTTCGACAAAAGAGATAACACCCCCCCATTACGTCATGCTTCAGAAATGTGGAAAATGGTCCGTTTTCAAATGTTTTATTTTTGAACGTCAGTTCACATTTGTAGGTGGATCATCAGTGTTAGAGCTAAAATTAGCATGTTTAAAGTGATTTTCATGCTTCCAGGGGCCCTAAACACAAGATTTATGTAATGGTTAAAAGTGCATGAAAATGGCCAATTTACTCACTCTGAGTTCTCAAAAAGGGTTTCTTCACCCCGGGAAGTTAATTAAATACCATTTGGAGGCATTTAATGTTCGAGCAAAAACGGCTGATTTTCGACAAAAGAGATAACACCCTACCATTACGTCATGCTTCAGAAATGTGGAAAATGGTCCGTTTTCAAATGTTTTATTTTTGAACGTCAGTTCACATTTGTAGGTGGATCATCAGTGTTAGAGCTAAAATTAGCATGTTTAAAGTGATTTTCATGCTTCCAGGGGCTCGGGAAGTGAATTAAATACTATTTGGAGGCATTTAATGTTCAAGCAAAAACAGCTGATTTTTGACAAAAGAGATAACACCCCCCCATTTCGTCATGCTTCAGAAATGTGGAAAATGGTCCGTTTTCAAATGTTTTATTTTTGAACGTCAGTTCACATTTGTAGGTGGATCATCAGTGTTAGAGCTAAAATTAGCATGTTTAAAGTGATTTTCAGGCTTCCAGGGGCCCTAAACACAAGATTTATGGAATGGTTAAAAGTGCATGAAAATGGCCAATTTACTCACTCTGAGTTCTCAAAAAGGGTTTCTTCACCCCGGGAAGTTAATTAAATACCATTTGGAGGCATTTAATGTTCGAGCAAAAACGGCTGATTTTCGACAAAAGA
This sequence comes from Lissotriton vulgaris, assembly GCF_964263255.1. NCBI lineage: Eukaryota > Metazoa > Chordata > Amphibia > Caudata > Salamandridae > Lissotriton > Lissotriton vulgaris. The sequence goes on from NW_028252453.1 coordinate 11,241, forward strand.
GATAACACCCTACCATTACGTCATGCTTCAGAAATGTGGAAAATGGTCCGTTTTCAAATGTTTTATTTTTGAACGTCAGTTCACATTTGTAGGTGGATCATCAGTGTTAGAGCTAAAATTAGCATGTTTAAAGTGATTTTCATGCTTCCAGGGGCTCGGGAAGTAAATTAAATACTATTTGGAGGCATTTAATGTTCAAGCAAAAACAGCTGATTTTTGACAAAAGAGATAACACCCCCCCATTACGTCATGCTTCAGAAATGTGGAAAATGGTCCGTTTTCAAATGTTTTATTTTTGAACGTCAGTTCACATTTGTAGGTGGATCATCAGTGTTAGAGCTAAAATTAGCATGTTTAAAGTGATTTTCATGCTTCCAGGGGCCCTAAACACAACATTTATGGAATGGTTAAAAGTGCATGAAAATGGCCAATTTACTCACTCTGAGGTCTCAAAAAAGGGTTTCTTCACCCCAGGAAGTTAATTAAATACCATTTGGAGGCATTTAATGTTCGAGCAAAAACGGCTGATTTTCGACAAAAGAGATAACACCCCCCCATTACGTCATGCTTCAGAAATGTGGAAAATGATCCGTTTTCAAATGTTTTATTTTTGAACGTCAGTTCACATTTGTAGGTGGATCATCAGTGTTAGAGCTAAAATTAGCATGTTTAAAGTGATTTTCATGCTTCCAGGGGCTCGGGAAGTGAATTAAATACTATTTGGAGGCATTTAATGTTCAATCAAAAACAGCTGATTTTTGACAAAAGAGATAACACCCCCCCATTACGTCATGCTTCAGAAATGTGGAAAATGGTCCGTTTTCAAATGTTTTATTTTTGAACGTCAGTTCACATTTGTAGGTGGATCATCAGTGTTAGAGCTAAAATTAGCATGTTTAAAGTGATTTTCATGCTTCCAGGGGCCCTAAACACAAGATTTATGGAATGGTTAAAAGTGCATGAAAATGGCCAATTTACTCACTCTGAGTTCTCAAAAAGGGTTTCTTCACCCCGGGAAGTTAATTAAATACCATTTGGAGGCATTTAATGTTTGAGCAAAAACGGCTGATTTTCGACAAAAGAGATAAGACCCCCCCATTACGTCATGCTTCAGAAATGTGGAAAATGGTCCGTTTTCAAATGTTTTATTTTTGAACGTCAGTTCACATTTGTAGGTGGATCATCAGTGTTAGAGCTAAAATTAGCATGTTTAAAGTGATTTTCAGGCTTCCAGGGGCCCTAAACACAACATTTATGGAATGGTTAAAAGTGCATGAAAATGGCCAATTTACTCACTCTGAGTTCTCAAAAAAGGGTTTCTTCACCCCAGGAAGTTAATTAAATACCATTTGGAGGCATTTAATGTTCGAGCAAAAACGGCTGATTTTCGACAAAAGAGATAACACCCCCCATTACGTCATGCTTCAGAAATGTGGAAAATGGTCCGTTTTCAAATGTTTTATTTTTGAACGTCAGTTCACATTTGTAGGTGGATCATCAGTGTTAGAGCTAAAATTAGCATGTTTAAAGTGATTTTCATGCTTCCAGGGGCTCGGGAAGTGAATTAAATACTATTTGGAGGCATTTAATGTTCAATCAAAAACAGCTGATTTTTGACAAAAGAGATAACACCCCCCCCATTACGTCATGCTTCAGAAATGTGGAAAATGGTCCGTTTTCAAATGTTTTATTTTTGAACGTCTGTTCACATTTGTAGGTGGATCATCAGTGTTAGAGCTAAAATTAGCATGTTTAAAGTGATTTTCATGCTTCCAGGGGCCCTAAACACAAGATTTATGGAATGGTTAAAAGTGCATGAAAATGGCTAATTTACTCACTCTGAGTTCTCAAAAAGGGTTTCTTCACCCCGGGAAGTTAATTAAATACCATTTGGAGGCATTTAATGTTCGAGCAAAAACGGCTGATTTTCGACAAAAGAGATAACACCCCCCCATTACGTCATGCTTCAGAAATGTGGAAAATGGTCCGTTTTCAAATGCTTTATTTTTGAACGTCAGTTCACATTTGTAGGTGGATCATCAGTGTTAGAGCTAAAATTAGCATGTTTAAAGTGATTTTCATGCTTCCAGGGGCCCTAAACACAACATTTATGGAATGGTTAAAAGTGCATGAAAATGGCCAATTTACTCACTCTGAGTTCTCAAAAAAGGGTTTCTTCACCCCAGGAAGTTAATTAAATACCATTTGGAGGCATTTAATGTTCGAGCAAAAACGGCTGATTTTCGACAAAAGAGATAACACCCCCCATTACGTCATGCTTCAGAAATGTGGAAAATGGTCCGTTTTCAAATGTTTTATTTTTGAACGTCAGTTCACATTTGTAGGTGGATCATCAGTGTTAGAGCTAAAATTAGCATGTTTAAAGTGATTTTCATGCTTCCAGGGGCTCGGGAAGTGAATTAAATACTATTTGGAGGCATTTAATGTTCAATCAAAAACAGCTGATTTTTGACAAAAGAGATAACACCCCCCCCATTACGTCATGCTTCAGAAATGTGGAAAATGGTCCGTTTTCAAATGTTTTATTTTTGAACGTCAGTTCACAATTGTAGGTGGATCATCAGTGTTAGAGCTAAAATTAGCATGTTTAAAGTGATTTTCATGCTTCCAGGGGCCCTAAACACAAGATTTATGGAATGGTTAAAAGTGCATGAAAATGGCCAATTTACTCACTCTGAGTTCTCAAAAAGGGTTTCTTCACCCCGGGAAGTTAGTTAAATACCATTTGGAGGCATTTAATGTTCGAGCAAAAACGGCTGATTTTCGACAAAAGAGATAACACCCCCCCATTACGTCATGCTTCAGAAATGTGGAAAATGGTCCGTTTTCAAATGCTTTATTTTTGAACGTCAGTTCACATTTGTAGGTGGATCATCAGTGTTAGAGCTAAAATTAGCATGTTTAAAGTGAATTTCATGCTTCCAGGGGCTCGGGAAGTGAATTCAATACTATTTGGAGGCATTTAATGTTCAAGCAAAAACAGCTGATTTTTGACAAAAGAGATAACACCCCCCCATTACGTCATGCTTCAGAAATGTGGAAAATGGTCCGTTTTCAAATGTTTTATTTTTGAACGTCAGTTCTCATTTGTAGGTGGATCATCAGTGTTAGAGCTAAAATTAGCATGTTTAAAGTGATTTTCATGCTTCCAGGGGCCCTAAACACAAGATTTATGGAATGGTTAAAAGTGCATGAAAATGGCCAATTTACTCACTCTGAGTTCTCAAAAAGGGTTTCTTCACCCCGGGAAGTTAATTAAATACCATTTGGAGGCATTTAATGTTCGAGCAAAAACAGCTGATTTTCGACAAAAGAGATAACACCCCCCCATTACGTCATGCTTCAGAAATGTGGAAAATGGTCCGTTTTCAAATGTTTTATTTTTGAACGTCAGTTCACATTTGTAGGTGGATCATCAGTGTTAGAGCTAAAATTAGCATGTTTAAAGTGATTTTCATGCTTCCAGGGGCTCGGGAAGTGAATTAAATACTATTTGGAGGCATTTAATGTTCAATCAAAAACAGCTGATTTTTGACAAAAGAGATAACACCCCCCCCATTACGTCATGCTTCAGAAATGTGGAAAATGGTCCGTTTTCAAATGTTTTATTTTTGAACGTCAGTTCACAATTGTAGGTGGATCATCAGTGTTAGAGCTAAAATTAGCATGTTTAAAGTGATTTTCATGCTTCCAGGGGCCCTAAACACAAGATTTATGGAATGGTTAAAAGTGCATGAAAATGGCCAATTTACTCACTCTGAGTTCTCAAAAAGGGTTTCTTCACCCCGGGAAGTTAGTTAAATACCATTTGGAGGCATTTAATGTTCGAGCAAAAACGGCTGATTTTCGACAAAAGAGATAACACCCCCCCATTACGTCATGCTTCAGAAATGTGGAAAATGGTCCGTTTTCAAATGCTTTATTTTTGAACGTCAGTTCACATTTGTAGGTGGATCATCAGTGTTAGAGCTAAAATTAGCATGTTTAAAGTGAATTTCATGCTTCCAGGGGCTCGGGAAGTGAATTCAATACTATTTGGAGGCATTTAATGTTCAAGCAAAAACAGCTGATTTTTGACAAAAGAGATAACACCCCCCCATTACGTCATGCTTCAGAAATGTGGAAAATGGTCCGTTTTCAAATGTTTTATTTTTGAACGTCAGTTCTCATTTGTAGGTGGATCATCAGTGTTAGAGCTAAAATTAGCATGTTTAAAGTGATTTTCATGCTTCCAGGGGCCCTAAACACAAGATTTATGGAATGGTTAAAAGTGCATGAAAATGGCCAATTTACTCACTCTGAGTTCTCAAAAAGGGTTTCTTCACCCCGGGAAGTTAATTAAATACCATTTGGAGGCATTTAATGTTCGAGCAAAAACAGCTGATTTTCGACAAAAGAGATAACACCCCCCCATTACGTCATGCTTCAGAAATGTGGAAAATGGTCCGTTTTCAAATGTTTTATTTTTGAACGTCAGTTCACATTTGTAGGTGGATCATCAGTGTTAGAGCTAAAATTAGCATGTTTAAAGTGATTTTCATGCTTACAGGGGCTCGGGAAGTGAATTAAATACTATTTGGAGGCATTTAATGTTCAAGCAAAAACAGCTGATTTTTGACAAAAGAGATAACACCCCCCCATTTCGCCATGCTTCAGAAATGTGGAAAATGGTCCGTTTTCAAATGTTTTATTTTTGAACATCAGTTCACATTTGTAGGTGGATCATCAGTGTTAGAGCTAAAATTAGCATGTTTAAAGTGATTTTCAGGCTTCCAGGGGCCCTAAACACAAGATTTATGGAATGGTTAAAAGTGCATGGAAATAGCCAATTTACTCACTCTGAGTTCTCAAAAAGGGTTTCTTCACCACAGGAAGTTAATTAAATACCATTTGGAGGCATTTAATGTTCGAGCAAAAACGGCTGATTTTCGACAAAAGAGATAACACCCTACCATTACGTCATGCTTCAGAAATGTGGAAAATGGTCCGTTTTCAAATGTTTTATTTTTGAACGTCAGTTCACATTTGTAGGTGGATCATCAGTGTTAGAGCTAAAATTAGCATGTTTAAAGTGATTTTCATGCTTCCAGGGGCTCGGGAAGTAAATTAAATACTATTTGGAGGCATTTAATGTTCAAGCAAAAACAGCTGATTTTTGACAAAAGAGATAACACCCCCCCATTACCTCATGCTTCAGAAATGTGGAAAATGGTCCGTTTTCAAATGTTTTATTTTTGAACGTCAGTTCACATTTGAAGGTGGATCATCAGTGTTAGAGCTAAAATTAGCATGTTTAAAGTGATTTTCATGCTTCCAGGGGCCCTAAACACAACATTTATGGAATGGTTAAAAGTGCATGAAAATGGCCAATTTACTCACTCTGAGGTCTCAAAAAAGGGTTTCTTCACCCCAGGAAGTTAATTAAATACCATTTGGAGGCATTTAATGTTCGAGCAAAAACGGCTGATTTTCGACAAAAGAGATAACACCCCCCCATTACGTCATGCTTCAGAAATGTGGAAAATGGTCCGTTTTCAAATGTTTTATTTTTGAACGTCAGTTCACATTTGTAGGTGGATCATCAGTGTTAGAGCTAAAATTAGCATGTTTAAAGTGATTTTCATGCTTCCAGGGGCTCGGGAAGTGAATTAAATACTATTTGGAGGCATTTAATGTTCAATCAAAAACAGCTGATTTTTGACAAAAGAGATAACACCCCCCCATTACGTCATGCTTCAGAAATGTGGAAAATGGTCCGTTTTCAAATGTTTTATTTTTGAACGTCAGTTCACATTTGTAGGTGGATCATCAGTGTTAGAGCTAAAATTAGCATGTTTAAAGTGATTTTCATGCTTCCAGGGGCCCTAAACACAAGATTTATGGAATGGTTAAAAGTGCATGAAAATGGCCAATTTACTCACTCTGAGTTCTCAAAAAGGGTTTCTTCACCCCGGGAAGTTAATTAAATACCATTTGGAGGCATTTAATGTTCGAGCAAAAACGGCTGATTTTCGACAAAAGAGATAACACCCCCCCATTACGTCATGCTTCAGAAATGTGGAAAATGGTCCGTTTTCAAATGTTTTATTTTTGAACGTCAGTTCACATTTGTAGGTGGATCATCAGTGTTAGAGCTAAAATTAGCATGTTTAAAGTGATTTTCATGCTTCCAGGGGCTCGGGAAGTGAATTAAATACTTTTTGGAGGCATTTAATGTTCAAGCAAAAACAGCTGATTTTTGACAAAAGAGATAACACCCCCCCCATTTCGCCATGCTTCAGAAATGTGGAAAATGGTCCGTTTTCAAATGTTTTATTTTTGAACGTCAGTTCACATTTGTAGGTGGATCATCAGTGTTAGAGCTAAAATTAGCATGTTTAAAGTGATTTTCAGGCTTCCAGGGGCCCTAAACACAAGATTTATGGAATGGTTAAAAGTGCATGGAAATAGCCAATTTACTCACTCTGAGTTCTCAAAAAGGGTTTCTTCACCACGGGAAGTTAATTAAATACCATTTGGAGGCATTTAATGTTCGAGCAAAAACGGCTGATTTTCGACAAAAGAGATAACACCCTACCATTACGTCATGCTTCAGAAATGTGGAAAATGGTCCGTTTTCAAATGTTTTATTTTTGAACGTCAGTTCACATTTGTAGGTGGATCATCAGTGTTAGAGCTAAAATTAGCATGTTTAAAGTGATTTTCATGCTTCCAGGGGCTCGGGAAGTGAATTAAATACTATTTGGAGGCATTTAATGTTCAAGCAAAAACAGCTGATTTTTGACAAAAGAGATAACACCCCCCCCATTTCGTCATGCTTCAGAAATGTGGAAAATGGTCAGTTTTCAAATGTTTTATTTTTGAACGTCAGTTCACATTTGTAGGTGGATCATTAATGTTAGAGCTAAAATTAGCATGTTTAAAGTGATTTTCAGGCTTCCAGGGGCCCTAAACACAAGATTTATGGAATGGTTAAAAGTGCATGAAAATGGCCAATTTACTCACTCTGAGTTCTCAAAAAGGGTTTCTTCACCCCGGGAAGTTAATTAAATACCATTTGGAGGCATTTAATGTTCGAGCAAAAACGGCTGATTTTCGACAAAAGAGATAACACCCTACCATTACGTCATGCTTCAGAAATGTGGAAAATGGTCCGTTTTCAAATGTTTTATTTTTGAACGTCAGTTCACATTTGTAGGTGGATCATCAGTGTTAGAGCTAAAATTAGCATGTTTAAAGTGATTTTCATTCTTCCAGGGGCTCGGGAAGTAAATTAAATACTATTTGGAGGCATTTAATGTTCAAGCAAAAACAGCTGATTTTTGACAAAAGAGATAACACCCCCCCATTACGTCATGCTTCAGAAATGTGGAAAATGGTCCGTTTTCAAATGTTTTATTTTTGAACGTCAGTTCACATTTGTAGGTGGATCATCAGTGTTAGAGCTAAAATTAGCATGTTTAAAGTGATTTTCATGCTTCCAGGGGCCCTAAACACAAGATTTATGGAATGGTTAAAAGTGCATGAAAATGGGCAATTTACTCACTCTGAGTTCTCAAAAAGGGTTTCTTCACCCCGGGAAGTTAATTAAATACCATTTGGAGGCATTTAATGTTCGAGCAAAAACGGCTGATTTTCGACAAAAGAGATAACACCCCCCCATTACGTCATGCTTCAGAAATGTGGAAAATGGTCCGTTTTCAAATGCTTTATTTTTGAACGTCAGTTCACATTTGTAGGTGGATCATCAGTGTTAGAGCTAAAATTAGCATGTTTAAAGTGAATTTCATGCTTCCAGGGGCTCGGGAAGTGAATTCAATACTATTTGGAGGCATTTAATGTTCAAGCAAAAACAGCTGATTTTTGACAAAAGAGATAACACCCCCCCATTACGTCATGCTTCAGAAATGTGGAAAATGGTCCGTTTTCAAATGTTTTATTTTTGAACGTCAGTTCTCATTTGTAGGTGGATCATCAGTGTTAGAGCTAAAATTAGCATGTTTAAAGTGATTTTCATGCTTCCAGGGGCCCTAAACACAAGATTTATGGAATGGTTAAAAGTGCATGAAAATGGCCACTTTACTCACTCTGAGTTCTCAAAAAGGGTTTCTTCACCCCGGGAAGTTAATTAAATACCATTTGGAGGCATTTAATGTTCGAGCAAAAACGGCTGATTTTCGACAAAAGAGATAACACCCCCCCATTACGTCATGCTTCAGAAATGTGGAAAATGGTCCGTTTTTAAATGTTTTATTTTTGAACGTCAGTTCACATTTGTAGGTGGATCATCAGTGTTAGAGCTAAAATTAGCATGTTTAAAGTGATTTTCATGCTTCCAGGGGCTCGGGAAGTGAATTAAATACTATTTGGAGGCATTTAATGTTCAATCAAAAACAGCTGATTTTTTACAAAAGAGATAACACCACCCCATTCCGTCATGCTTCAGAAATGTGGAAAATGGTCCGTTTTCAAATGTTTTATTTTTGAACGTCAGTTCACATTTGTAGGTGGATCATCTGTGTTAGAGCTAAAATTAGCATGTTTAAAGTGATTTTCATGCTTCCAGGGGCCCTAAACACAAGATTTATGGAATGGTTAAAAGTGCATGAAAATGGCCAATTTACTCACTCTGAGTTCTCAAAAAGGGTTTCTTCACCCCGGGAAGTTAATTAAATACCATTTGGAGGCATTTAATGTTCGAGCAAAAACGGCTGATTTTCGACAAAAGAGATAACACCCCCCCATTACGTCATGCTTCAGAAATGTGGAAAATGGTCCGTTTTCAAATGTTTTATTTTTGAACGTCAGTTCACATTTGTAGGTGGATCATCAGTGTTAGAGCTAAAATTAGCATGTTTAAAGTGATTTTCATGCTTCCAGGGGCTCGGGAAGTGAATTAAATACTATTTGGAGGCATTTAATGTTCAAGCAAAAACAGCTGATTTTTGACAAAAGAGATAACACCCCCCCCATTTCGTCATGCTTCAGAAATGTGGAAAATGGTCAGTTTTCAAATGTTTTATTTTTGAACGTCAGTTCACATTTGTAGGTGGATCATTAATGTTAGAGCTAAAATTAGCATGTTTAAAGTGATTTTCAGGCTTCCAGGGGCCCTAAACACAAGATTTATGGAATGGTTAAAAGTGCATGAAAATGGCCAATTTACTCACTCTGAGTTCTCAAAAAGGCTTTCTTCACCCCGGGAAGTTAATTAAATACCATTTGGAGGCATTTAATGTTCGAGCAAAAACGGCTGATTTTCGACAAAAGAGATAACACCCTACCATTACGCCATGCTTCAGAAATGTGGAAAATGGTCCGTTTTCAAATGTTTTATTTTTGAACGTCAGTTCACATTTGTAGGTGGATCATCAGTGTTAGAGCTAAAATTAGCATGTTTAAAGTGATTTTCATTCTTCCAGGGGCTCGGGAAGTAAATTAAATACTATTTGGAGGCATTTAATGTTCAAGCAAAAACAGCTGATTTTTGACAAAAGAGATAACACCCCCCCATTACGTCATGCTTCAGAAATGTGGAAAATGGTCCGTTTTCAAATGTTTTATTTTTGAACGTCAGTTCACATTTGTAGGTGGATCATCAGTGTTAGAGCTAAAATTAGCATGTTTAAAGTGATTTTCATGCTTCCAGGGGCCCTAAACACAAGATTTATGGAATGGTTAAAAGTGCATGAAAATGGCCAATTTACTCACTCTGAGTTCTCAAAAAGGGTTTCTTCACCCCGGGAAGTTAATTAAATACCATTTGGAGGCATTTAATGTTCGAGCAAAAACGGCTGATTTTCGACAAAAGAGATAACACCCCCCCATTACGTCATGCTTCAGAAATGTGGAAAATGGTCCGTTTTCAAATGCTTTATTTTAGAACGTCAGTTCACATTTGTAGGTGGATCATCAGTGTTAGAGCTAAAATTAGCATGTTTAAAGTGAATTTCATGCTTCCAGGGGCTCGGGAAGTGAATTCAATACTATTTGGAGGCATTTAATGTTCAAGCAAAAACAGCTGATTTTTGACAAAAGAGATAACACCCCCCCATTACGTCATGCTTCAGAAATGTGGAAAATGGTCCGTTTTCAAATGTTTTATTTTTGAACGTCAGTTCTCATTTGTAGGTGGATCATCAGTGTTAGAGCTAAAATTAGCATGTTTAAAGTGATTTTCATGCTTCCAGGGGCCCTAAACACAAGAATTATGGAATGGTTAAAAGTGCATGAAAATGGCCACTTTACTCACTCTGAGTTCTCAAAAAGGGTTTCTTCACCCCGGGAAGTTAATTAAATACCATTTGGAGGCATTTAATGTTCGAGCAAAAACGGCTGATTTTCGACAAAAGAGATAACACCCCCCCATTACGTCATGCTTCAGAAATGTGGAAAATGGTCCGTTTTTAAATGTTTTATTTTTGAACGTCAGTTCACATTTGTAGGTGGATCATCAGTGTTAGAGCTAAAATTAGCATGTTTAAAGTGATTTTCATGCTTCCAGGGGCTCGGGAAGTGAATTAAATACTATTTGGAGGCATTTAATGTTCAATCAAAAACAGCTGATTTTTTACAAAAGAGATAACACCACCCCATTCCGTCATGCTTCAGAAATGTGGAAAATGGCCCGTTTTCAAATGTTTTATTTTTGAACGTCAGTTCACATTTGTAGGTGGATCATCTGTGTTAGAGCTAAAATTAGCATGTTTAAAGTGATTTTCATGCTTCCAGGGGCCCTAAACACAAGATTTATGGAATGGTTAAAAGTGCATGAAAATGGCCAATTTACTCACTCTGAGTTCTCAAAAAGGGTTTCTTCACCCCGGGAAGTTAATTAAATACCATTTGGAGGCATTTAATGTTCGAGCAAAAACGGCTGATTTTCGACAAAAGAGATAACACCCCCCCATTACGCCATGCTTCAGAAATGTGGAAAATGGTCCGTTTTCAAATGTTTTATTTTTGAACGTCAGTTCACATTTGTAGGTGGATCATCAGTGTTAGAGCTAAAATTAGCATGTTTAAAGTGATTTTCATGCTTCCAGGGGCTCGGGAAGTGAATTAAATACTATTTGGAGGCATTTAATGTTCAAGCAAAAACAGCTGGTTTTTGACAAAAGAGATAACACCCCCCCATTTCGTCATGCTTCAGAAATGTGGAAAATGGTCCGTTTTCAAATGTTTTATTTTTGAACGTCAGTTCACATTTGTAGGTGGATCATCAGTGTTAGAGCTAAAATTAGCATGTTTAAAGTGATTTTCAGGCTTCCAGGGGCCCTAAACACAAGATTTATGGAATGGTTAAAAGTGCATGAAAATGGCCAATTTACTCACTCTGAGTTCTCAAAAAGGGTTTCTTCACCCCGGGAAGTTAATTAAATACCATTTGGAGGCATTTAATGTTCGAGCAAAAACGGCTGATTTTCGACAAAAGAGATAACACCCTACCATTACGCCATGCTTCAGAAATGTGGAAAATGGTCCGTTTTCAAATGTTTTATTTTTGAACGTCAGTTCACATTTGTAGGTGGATCATCAGTGTTAGAGCTAAAATTAGCATGTTTAAAGTGATTTTCATGCTTCCAGGGGCTCGGGAAGTAAATTAAATACTATTTGGAGGCATTTAATGTTCAAGCAAAAACAGCTGATTTTTGACAAAAGAGATAACACCGCCCCATTACGTCATGCTTCAGAAATGTGGAAAATGGTCCGTTTTCAAATGTTTTATTTTTGAACGCCAGTTCACATTTGTAGGTGGATCATCAGTGTTAGAGCTAAAATTAGCATGTTTAAAGTGATTTTCATGCTTCCAGGGGCCCTAAACACAACATTTATGGAATGGTTAAAAGTGCATGAAAATGGCCAATTTACTCACTCTGAGGTCTCAAAAAAGGGTTTCTTCACCCCAGGAAGTTAATTAAATACCATTTGGAGGCATTTAATGTTCGAGCAAAAACGGCTGATTTTCGACAAAAGAGATAACACCCCCCCATTACGTCATGCTTCAGAAATGTGGAAAATGGTCCGTTTTCAAATGTTTTATTTTTGAACGTCAGTTCACATTTGTAGGTGGATCATCAGTGTTAGAGCTAAAATTAGCATGTTTAAAGTGATTTTCATGCTTCCAGGGGCTCGGGAAGTGAATTAAATACTATTTGGAGGCATTTAATGTTCAAGCAAAAACAGCTGATTTTTGACAAAAGAGATAACACCCCCCCATTTCGTCATGCTTCAGAAATGTGGAAAATGGTCCGTTTTCAAATGTTTTATTTTTGAACGCCAGTTCACATTTGTAGGTGGATCATCAGTGTTAGAGCTAAAATTAGCATGTTTAAAGTGATTTTCAGGCTTCCAGGGGCCCTAAACACAAGATTTATGGAATGGTTAAAAGTGCATGAAAATGGCCAATTTACTCACTCTGAGTTCTCAAAAAGGGTTTCTTCACCCCGGGAAGTTAATTAAATACCATTTGGAGGCATTTAATGTTCGAGCAAAAACGGCTGATTTTCGACAAAAGAGATAACACCCTACCATTACATCATGCTTCAGAAATGTGGAAAATGGTCCGTTTTCAAATGTTTTATTTTTGAACGTCAGTTCACATTTGTAGGTGGATCATCAGTGTTAGAGCTAAAATTAGCATGTTTAAAGTGATTTTCATGCTTCCAGGGGCTCTGGAAGTAAATTAAATACTATTTGGAGGCATTTAATGTTCAAGCAAAAACAGCTGATTTTTGACAAAAGAGATAACACCCCCCCATTATGTCATGCTTCAGAAATGTGGAAAATGGTCAGTTTTCAAATGTTTTATTTTTGAACGTCAGTTCACATTTGTAGGTGGATCATCAGTGTTAGAGCTAAAATTAGCATGTTTAAAGTGATTTTCATGCTTCCAGGGGCCCTGAACACAACATTTATGGAATGGTTAAAGTGCATGAAAATGGCCAATTTACTCACTCTGAGTTCTCAAAAAAGGGTTTCTTCACCCCAGGAAGTTAATTAAATACCATTTGGAGGCATTTAATGTTCGAGCAAAAACGGCTGATTTTCGACAAAAGAGATAACACCCCCCATTACGTCATGCTTCAGAAATGTGGAAAATGGTCCGTTTTCAAATGTTTTATTTTTGAACGTCAGTTCACATTTGTAGGTGGATCATCAGTGTTAGAGCTAAAATTAGCATGTTTAAAGTGATTTTCATGCTTCCAGGGGCTCGGGAAGTGAATTAAATACTATATGGAGGCATTTAATGTTCAATCAAAAACAGCTGATTTTCGACAAAAGAGATAACACCCCCCCATTACGTCATGCTTCAGAAATGTGGAAAATGGTCCGTTTTCAAATGTTTTATTTTTGAACGTCAGTTCACATTTGTAGGTGGATCATCAGTGTTAGAGCTAAAATTAGCATGTTTAAAGTGATTTTCATGCTTCCAGGGGCCCTAAACACAAGATTTATGTAATGGTTAAAAGTGCATGAAAATGGCCAATTTACTCACTCTGAGTTCTCAAAAAGGGTTTCTTCACCCCGGGAAGTTAATTAAATACCATTTGGAGGCATTTAATGTTCGAGCAAAAACGGCTGATTTTCGACAAAAGAGATAACACCCCCCCATTACGTCATGCTTCAGAAATGTGGAAAATGGTCCGTTTTCAAATGTTTTATTTTTGAACATCAGTTCACATTTGTAGGTGGATCATCAGTGTTAGAGCTAAAATTAGCATGTTTAAAGTGATTTTCATGCTTCCAGGGGCTCGGGAAGTGAATTAAATACTATTTGGAGGCATTTAATGTTCAAGCAAAAACAGCTGATTTTTGACAAAAGAGATAACACCCCCCCATTTCGTCATGCTTCAGAAATGTGGAAAATGGTCCGTTTTCAAATGTTTTATTTTTGAACGTCAGTTAACATTTGTAGGTGGATCATCAGTGTTAGAGCTAAAATTAGCATGTTTAAAGTGATTTTCAGGCTTCCAGGGGCCCTAAACACAAGATTTATGGAATGGTTAAAAGTGCATGAAAATGGCCAATTTACTCACTCTGAGTTCTCAAAAAGGGTTTCTTCACCCCGGGAAGTTAATTAAATACCATTTGGAGGCATTTAATGTTCGAGCAAAAACGGCTGATTTTCGACAAAAGAGATAACACCCTACCATTACGTCATGCTTCAGAAATGTGGAAAATGGTCCGTTTTCAAATGTTTTATTTTTGAACGTCAGTTCACATTTGTAGGTGGATCATCAGTGTTAGAGCTAAAATTAGCATGTTTAAAGTGATTTTCATGCTTCCAGGGGCTCGGGAAGTGAATTAAATACTATTTGAAGGCATTTAATGTTCAAGCAAAAACAGCTGATTTTTGACAAAAGAGATAACACCCCCCCATTTCGTCATGCTTCAGAAATGTGGAAAATGGTCCGTTTTCAAATGTTTTATTTTTGAACGTCAGTTCACATTTGTAGGTGGATCATCAGTGTTAGAGCTAAAATTAGCATGTTTAAAGTGATTTTCATGCTTCCAGGGGCCCTAAACACAAGATTTATGGAATGGTTAAAAGTGCATGAAAATGGCCAATTTACTCACTCTGAGTTCTCAAAAAGGGTTTCTTCACCCCGGGAAGTTAATTAAATACCATTTGGAGGCATTTAATGTTCGAGCAAAAACGGCTGATTTTCGACAAAAGAGATAACACCCTACCATTACGCCATGCTTCAGAAATGTGGAAAATGGTCCGTTTTCAAATGTTTTATTTTTGAACGTCAGTTCACATTTGTAGGTGGATCATCAGTGTTAGAGCTAAAATTAGCATGTTTAAAGTGATTTTCATTCTTCCAGGGGCTCGGGAAGTAAATTAAATACTATTTGGAGGCATTTAATGTTCAAGCAAAAACAGCTGATTTTTGACAAAAGAGATAACACCCCCCCATTACGTCATGCTTCAGAAATGTGGAAAATGGTCCGTTTTCAAATGTTTTATTTTTGAACGTCAGTTCACATTTGTAGGTGGATCATCAGTGTTAGAGCTAAAATTAGCATGTTTAAAGTGATTTTCATGCTTCCAGGGGCCCTAAACACAAGATTTATGGAATGGTTAAAAGTGCATGAAAATGGCCAATTTACTCATTCTGAGTTCTCAAAAAGGGTTTCTTCACCCCGGGAAGTTAATTAAATACCATTTGGAGGCATTTAATGTTCGAGCAAAAACGGCTGATTTTCGACAAAAGAGATAACACCCCCCCATTACGTCATGCTTCAGAAATGTGGAAAATGGTCCGTTTTCAAATGCTTTATTTTAGAACGTCAGTTCACATTTGTAGGTGGATCATCAGTGTTAGAGCTAAAATTAGCATGTTTAAAGTGAATTTCATGCTTCCAGGGGCTCGGGAAGTGAATTCAATACTATTTGGAGGCATTTAATGTTCAAGCAAAAACAGCTGATTTTTGACAAAAGAGATAACACCCCCCATTACGTCATGCTTCAGAAATGTGGAAAATGGTCCGTTTTCAAATGTTTTATTTTTGAACGTCAGTTCTCATTTGTAGGTGGATCATCAGTGTTAGAGCTAAAATTAGCATGTTTAAAGTGATTTTCATGCTTCCAGGGGCCCTAAACACAAGATTTATGGAATGGTTAAAAGTGCATGAAAATGGCCACTTTACTCACTCTGAGTTCTCAAAAAGGGTTTCTTCACCCCGGGAAGTTAATTAAATACCATTTGGAGGCATTTAATGTTCGAGCAAAAACGGCTGATTTTCGACAAAAGAGATAACACCCCCCCATTACGTCATGCTTCAGAAATGTGGAAAATGGTCCGTTTTTAAATGTTTTATTTTTGAACGTCAGTTCACATTTGTAGGTGGATCATCAGTGTTAGAGCTAAAATTAGCATGTTTAAAGTGATTTTCATGCTTCCAGGGGCTCGGGAAGTGAATTAAATACTATTTGGAGGCATTTAATGTTCAATCAAAAACAGCTGATTTTTTACAAAAGAGATAACACCACCCCATTCCGTCATGCTTCAGAAATGTGGAAAATGGTCCGTTTTCAAATGTTTTATTTTTGAACGTCAGTTCACATTTGTAGGTGGATCATCTGTGTTAGAGCTAAAATTAGCATGTTTAAAGTGATTTTCATGCTTCCAGGGGCCCTAAACACAAGATTTATGGAATGGTTAAAAGTGCATGAAAATGGCCAATTTACTCATTCTGAGTTCTCAAAAAGGGTTTCTTCACCCCGGGAAGTTAATTAAATACCATTTGGAGGCATTTAATGTTCGAGCAAAAACGGCTGATTTTCGACAAAAGAGATAACACCCCCCCATTACGTCATGCTTCAGAAATGTGGAAAATGGTCCGTTTTCAAATGTTTTATTTTTGAACGTCAGTTCACATTTGTAGGTGGATCATCAGTGTTAGAGCTAAAATTAGCATGTTTAAAGTGATTTTCATGCTTCCAGGGGCTCGGGAAGTGAATTAAATACTATTTGGAGGCATTTAATGTTCAAGCAAAAACAGCAGGTTTTTGACAAAAGAGATAACACCCCCCCATTTCGTCATGCTTCAGAAATGTGGAAAATGGTCCGTTTTCAAATGTTTTATTTTTGAACGTCAGTTCACATTTGTAGGTGGATCATCAGTGTTAGAGCTAAAATTAGCATGTTTAAAGTGATTTTCAGGCTTCCAGGGGCCCTAAACACAAGATTTATGGAATGGTTAAAAGTGCATGAAAATGGCCAATTTACTCACTCTGAGTTCTCAAAAAGGGTTTCTTCACCCCGGGAAGTTAATTAAATACCATTTGGAGGCATTTAATGTTCGAGCAAAAACGGCTGATTTTCGACAAAAGAGATAACACCCTACCATTACGCCATGCTTCAGAAATGTGGAAAATGGTCCGTTTTCAAATGTTTTATTTTTGAACGTCAGTTCACATTTGTAGGTGGATCATCAGTGTTAGAGCTAAAATTAGCATGTTTAAAGTGATTTTCATGCTTCCAGGGGCTCGGGAAGTAAATTAAATACTATTTGGAGGCATTTAATGTTCAAGCAAAAACAGCTGATTTTTGACAAAAGAGATAACACCGCCCCATTACGTCATGCTTCAGAAATGTGGAAAATGGTCCGTTTTCAAATGTTTTATTTTTGAACGCCAGTTCACATTTGTAGGTGGATCATCAGTGTTAGAGCTAAAATTAGCATGTTTAAAGTGATTTTCATGCTTCCAGGGGCCCTAAACACAACATTTATGGAATGGTTAAAAGTGCATGAAAATGGCCAATTTACTCACTCTGAGGTCTCAAAAAAGGGTTTCTTCACCCCAGGAAGTTAATTAAATACCATTTGGAGGCATTTAATGTTCGAGCAAAAACGGCTGATTTTCGACAAAAGAGATAACACCCCCCCATTACGTCATGCTTCAGAAATGTGGAAAATGGTCCGTTTTCAAATGTTTTATTTTTGAACGTCAGTTCACATTTGTAGGTGGATCATCAGTGTTAGAGCTAAAATTAGCATGTTTAAAGTGATTTTCATGCTTCCAGGGGCTCGGGAAGTGAATTAAATACTATTTGGAGGCATTTAATGTTCAAGCAAAAACAGCTGATTTTTGACAAAAGAGATAACACCCCCCCATTTCGTCATGCTTCAGAAATGTGGAAAATGGTCCGTTTTCAAATGTTTTATTTTTGAACGCCAGTTCACATTTGTAGGTGGATCATCAGTGTTAGAGCTAAAATTAGCATGTTTAAAGTGATTTTCAGGCTTCCAGGGGCCCTAAACACAAGATTTATGGAATGGTTAAAAGTGCATGAAAATGGCCAATTTACTCACTCTGAGTTCTCAAAAAGGGTTTCTTCACCCCGGGAAGTTAATTAAATACCATTTGGAGGCATTTAATGTTCGAGCAAAAACGGCTGATTTTCGACAAAAGAGATAACACCCTACCATTACATCATGCTTCAGAAATGTGGAAAATGGTCCGTTTTCAAATGTTTTATTTTTGAACGTCAGTTCACATTTGTAGGTGGATCATCAGTGTTAGAGCTAAAATTAGCATGTTTAAAGTGATTTTCATGCTTCCAGGGGCTCTGGAAGTAAATTAAATACTATTTGGAGGCATTTAATGTTCAAGCAAAAACAGCTGATTTTTGACAAAAGAGATAACACCCCCCCATTATGTCATGCTTCAGAAATGTGGAAAATGGTCCGTTTTCAAATGTTTTATTTTTGAACGTCAGTTCACATTTGTAGGTGGATCATTAGTGTTAGAGCTAAAATTAGCATGTTTAAAGTGATTTTCATGCTTCCAGGGGCCCTGAACACAACATTTATGGAATGGTTAAAGTGCATGAAAATGGCCAATTTACTCACTCTGAGTTCTCAAAAAAGGGTTTCTTCACCCCAGGAAGTTAATTAAATACCATTTGGAGGCATTTAATGTTCGAGCAAAAACGGCTGATTTTCGACAAAAGAGATAACACCCCCCATTACGTCATGCTTCAGAAATGTGGAAAATGGTCCGTTTTCAAATGTTTTATTTTTGAACGTCAGTTCACATTTGTAGGTGGATCATCAGTGTTAGAGCTAAAATTAGCATGTTTAAAGTGATTTTCATGCTTCCAGGGGCTCGGGAAGTGAATTAAATACTATATGGAGGCATTTAATGTTCAATCAAAAACAGCTGATTTTCGACAAAAGAGATAACACCCCCCCATTACGTCATGCTTCAGAAATGTGGAAAATGGTCCGTTTTCAAATGTTTTATTTTTGAACGTCAGTTCACATTTGTAGGTGGATCATCAGTGTTAGAGCTAAAATTAGCATGTTTAAAGTGATTTTCATGCTTCCAGGGGCCCTAAACACAAGATTTATGTAATGGTTAAAAGTGCATGAAAATGGCCAATTTACTCACTCTGAGTTCTCAAAAAGGGTTTCTTCACCCCGGGAAGTTAATTAAATACCATTTGGAGGCATTTAATGTTCGAGCAAAAACGGCTGATTTTCGACAAAAGAGATAACACCCCCCCATTACGTCATGCTTCAGAAATGTGGAAAATGGTCCGTTTTCAAATGTTTTATTTTTGAACATCAGTTCACATTTGTAGGTGGATCATCAGTGTTAGAGCTAAAATTAGCATGTTTAAAGTGATTTTCATGCTTCCAGGGGCTCGGGAAGTGAATTAAATACTATTTGGAGGCATTTAATGTTCAAGCAAAAACAGCTGATTTTTGACAAAAGAGATAACACCCCCCCATTTCGTCATGCTTCAGAAATGTGGAAAATGGTCCGTTTTCAAATGTTTTATTTTTGAACGTCAGTTAACATTTGTAGGTGGATCATCAGTGTTAGAGCTAAAATTAGCATGTTTAAAGTGATTTTCAGGCTTCCAGGGGCCCTAAACACAAGTTTTATGGAATGGTTAAAAGTGCATGAAAATGGCCAATTTACTCACTCTGAGTTCTCAAAAAGGGTTTCTTCACCCCGGGAAGTTAATTAAATACCATTTGGAGGCATTTAATGTTCGAGCAAACACGGCTGATTTTCGACAAAAGAGATAACACCCTACCATTACGTCATGCTTCAGAAATGTGGAAAATGGTCCGTTTTCAAATGTTTTATTTTTGAACGTCAGTTCACATTTGTAGGTGGATCATCAGTGTTAGAGCTAAAATTAGCATGTTTAAAGTGATTTTCATGCTTCCAGGGGCTCGGGAAGTGAATTAAATACTATTTGGAGGCATTTAATGTTCAAGCAAAAACAGCTGATTTTTGACAAAAGAGATAACACCCCCCCATTTCGTCATGCTTCAGAAATGTGGAAAATGGTCCGTTTTCAAATGTTTTATTTTTGAACGTCAGTTCACATTTGTAGGTGGATCATCAGTGTTAGAGCTAAAATTAGCATGTTTAAAGTGATTTTCAGGCTTCCAGGGGCCCTAAACACAAGATTTATGGAATGGTTAAAAGTGCATGAAAATGGCCAATTTACTCACTCTGAGTTCTCAAAAAGGGTTTCTTCACCCCGGGAAGTTAATTAAATACCATTTGGAGGCATTTAATGTTCGAGCAAAAACGGCTGATTTTCGACAAAAGAGATAACACCCTACCATTACGTCATGCTTCAGAAATGTGGAAAATGGTCCGTTTTCAAATGTTTTATTTTTGAACGTCAGTTCACATTTGTAGGTGGATCATCAGTGTTAGAGCTAAAATTAGCATGTTTAAAGTGATTTTCATGCTTCCAGGGGCCCTGAACACAACATTTATGGAATGGTTAAAGTGCATGAAAATGGCCAATTTACTCACTCTGAGTTCTCAAAAAATGGTTTCTTCACCCCAGGAAGTTAATTAAATACCATTTGGAGGCATTTAATGTTCGAGCAAAAACGGCTGATTTTCGACAAAAGAGATAACACCCCCCATTACGTCATGCTTCAGAAATGTGGAAAATGGTCCGTTTTCAAATGTTTTATTTTTGAACGTCAGTTCACATTTGTAGGTGGATCATCAGTGTTAGAGCTAAAATTAGCATGTTTAAAGTGATTTTCATGCTTCCAGGGGCTCGGGAAGTGAATTAAATACTATATGGAGGCATTTAATGTTCAATCAAAAACAGCTGATTTTTGACAAAAGAGATAACACCCCCCCATTACGTCATGCTTCAGAAATGTGGAAAATGGTCCGTTTTCAAATGTTTTATTTTTGAATGTCAGTTCACATTTGTAGGTGGATCATCAGTGTTAGAGCTAAAATTAGCATGTTTAAAGTGATTTTCATGCTTCCAGGGGCCCTAAACACAAGATTTATGTAATGGTTAAAAGTGCATGAAAATGGCCAATTTACTCACTCTGAGTTCTCAAAAAGGGTTTCTTCACCCCGGGAAGTTAATTAAATACCATTTGGAGGCATTTAATGTTCGAGCAAAAACGGCTGATTTTCGACAAAAGAGATAACACCCCCCCATTACGTCATGCTTCAGAAATGTGGAAAATGGTCCGTTTTCAAATGTTTTATTTTTGAACATCAGTTCACATTTGTAGGTGGATCATCAGTGTTAGAGCTAAAATTAGCATGTTTAAAGTGATTTTCATGCTTCCAGGGGCTCGGGAAGTGAATTAAATACTATTTGGAGGCATTTAATGTTCAAGCAAAAACAGCTGATTTTTGACAAAAGAGATAACACCCCCCCATTTCGTCATGCTTCAGAAATGTGGAAAATGGTCCGTTTTCAAATGTTTTATTTTTGAACGTCAGTTCACATTTGTAGGTGGATCATCAGTGTTAGAGCTAAAATTAGCATGTTTAAAGTGATTTTCAGGCTTCCAGGGGCCCTAAACACAAGATTTATGGAATGGTTAAAAGTGCATGAAAATGGCCAATTTACTCACTCTGAGTTCTCAAAAAGGGTTTCTTCACCCCGGGAAGTTAATTAAATACCATTTGGAGGCATTTAATGTTCGAGCAAAAACGGCTGATTTTCGACAAAAGAGATAACACCCTACCATTACGTCATGCTTCAGAAATGTGGAAAATGGTCCGTCTTCAAATGTTTTATTTTTGAACGTCAGTTCACATTTGTAGGTGGATCATCAGTGTTAGAGCTAAAATTAGCATGTTTAAAGTGATTTTCATGCTTCCAGGGGCTCGGGAAGTAAATTAAATACTATTTGGAGGCATTTAATGTTCAAGCAAAAACAGCTGATTTTTGACAAAAGAGATAACACCCCCCCATTACGTCATGCTTCAGAAATGTGGAAAATGGTCCGTTTTCAAATGTTTTATTTTTGAACGTCAGTTCACATTTGTAGGTGGATCATCAGTGTTAGAGCTAAAATTAGCATGTTTAAAGTGATTTTCATGCTTCCAGGGGCCCTAAACACAACATTTATGGAATGGTTAAAAGTGCATGAAAATGGCCAATTTACTCACTCTGAGGTCTCAAAAAAGGGTTTCTTCACCCCAGGAAGTTAATTAAATACCATTTGGAGGCATTTAATGTTCGAGCAAAAACGGCTGATTTTCGACAAAAGAGATAACACCCCCCCATTACGTCATGCTTCAGAAATGTGGAAAATGGTCCGTTTTCAAATGTTTTATTTTTGAACGTCAGTTCACATTTGTAGGTGGATCATCAGTGTTAGAGCTAAAATTAGCATGTTTAAAGTGATTTTCATGCTTCCAGGGGCTCGGGAAGTGAATTAAATACTATTTGGAGGCATTTAATGTTCAATCAAAAACAGCTGATTTTTGACAAAAGAGATAACACCCCCCCATTACGTCATGCTTCAGAAATGTGGAAAATGGTCCGTTTTCAAATGTTTTATTTTTGAACGTCAGTTCACATTTGTAGGTGGATCATCAGTGTTAGAGCTAAAATTAGCATGTTTAAAGTGATTTTCATGCTTCCAGGGGCCCTAAACACAAGATTTATGGAATGGTTAAAAGTGCATGAAAATGGCCAATTTACTCACTCTGAGTTCTCAAAAAGGGTTTCTTCACCCCGGGAAGTTAATTAAATACCATTTGGAGGCATTTAATGTTTGAGCAAAAACGGCTGATTTTCTACAAAAGAGATAAGACCCCCCATTACGTCATGCTTCAGAAATGTGGAAAATGGTCCGTTTTCAAATGTTTTATTTTTGAACGTCAGTTCACATTTGTAGGTGGATCATCAGTGTTAGAGCTAAAATTAGCATGTTTAAAGTGATTTTCAGGCTTCCAGGGGCCCTAAACACAAGATTTATGGAATGGTTAAAAGTGCATGGAAATAGCCAATTTACTCACTCTGAGTTCTCAAAAAGGGTTTCTTCACCACAGGAAGTTAATTAAATACCATTTGGAGGCATTTAATGTTCGAGCAAAAACGGCTGATTTTTGACAAAAGAGATAACACCCTACCATTACGTCATGCTTCAGAAATGTGGAAAATGGTCCGTTTTCAAATGTTTTATTTTTGAACGTCAGTTCACATTTGTAGGTGGATCATCAGTGTTAGAGCTAAAATTAGCATGTTTAAAGTGATTTTCATGCTTCCAGGGGCTCGGGAAGTGAATTAAATACTATTTGGAGGCATTTAATGTTCAAGCAAAAACAGCTGATTTTTGACAAAAGAGATAACACCCCCCCATTTCGTCATGCTTCAGAAATGTGGAAAATGGTCAGTTTTCAAATGTTTTATTTTTGAACGTCAGTTCACATTTGTAGGTGGATCATCAGTGTTAGAGCTAAAATTAGCATGTTTAAAGTGATTTTCAGGCTTCCAGGGGCCCTAAACACAAGATTTATGGAATCGTTAAAAGTGCATGAAAATGGCCAATTTACTCACTCTGAGTTCTCAAAAAAGGGTTTCTTCACCCCGGGAAGTTAATTAAATACCATTTGGAGGCATTTAATGTTCGAGCAAAAACGGCTGATTTTCCACAAAAGAGATAACACCCTACCATTACGTCATGCTTCAGAAATGTGGAAAATGGTCCGTTTGCAAATGTTTTATTTTTGAACGTCAGTTCACATTTGTAGGTGGATCATCAGTGTTAGAGCTAAAATTAGCATGTTTAAAGTGATTTTCATTCTTCCAGGGGCTCGGGAAGTAAATTAAATACTATTTGGAGGCATTTTATGTTCAAGCAAAAACAGCTGATTTTTGACAAAAGAGATAACACCCCCCCATTACGTCATGCTTCAGAAATGTGGAAAATGGTCCGTTTTCAAATGTTTTATTTTTGAACGTCAGTTCACATTTGTAGGTGGATCATCAGTGTTAGAGCTAAAATTAGCATGTTTAAAGTGATTTTCATGCTTCCAGGGGCCCTAAACACAACATTTATGGAATGGTTAAAAGTGCATGAAAATGGCCAATTTACTCACTCTGAGTTCTCAAAAAAGGGTTTCTTCACCCCAGGAAGTTAATTAAATACCATTTGGAGGCATTTAATGTTCGAGCAAAAACGGCTGATTTTCGACAAAAGAGATAACACCCCCCATTACGTCATGCTTCAGAAATGTGGAAAATGGTCCGTTTTCAAATGTTTTATTTTTGAACGTCAGTTCACATTTGTAGGTGGATCATCAGTGTTAGAGCTAAAATTAGCATGTTTAAAGTGATTTTCATGCTTCCAGGGGCTCGGGAAGTGAATTAAATACTATTTGGAGGCATTTAATGTTCAATCAAAAACAGCTGATTTTTGACAAAAGAGATAACACCCCCCCCATTACGTCATGCTTCAGAAATGTGGAAAATGGTCCGTTTTCAAATGTTTTATTTTTGAACGTCTGTTCACATTTGTAGGTGGATCATCAGTGTTAGAGCTAAAATTAGCATGTTTAAAGTGATTTTCATGCTTCCAGGGGCCCTAAACACAAGATTTATGGAATGGTTAAAAGTGCATGAAAATGGCCAATTTACTCACTCTGAGTTCTCAAAAAGGGTTTCTTCACCCCGGGAAGTTAATTAAATACCATTTGGAGGCATTTAATGTTCGAGCAAAAACGGCTGATTTTCGACAAAAGAGATAACACCCCCCCATTACGTCATGCTTCAGAAATGTGGAAAATGGTCCGTTTTCAAATGCTTTATTTTTGAACGTCAGTTCACATTTGTAGGTGGATCATCAGTGTTAGAGCTAAAATTAGCATGTTTAAAGTGAATTTCATGCTTCCAGGGGCTCGGGAAGTGAATTCAATACTATTTGGAGGCATTTAATGTTCAAGCAAAAACAGCTGATTTTTGACAAAAGAGATAACACCCCCCCATTACGTCATGCTTCAGAAATGTGGAAAATGGTCCATTTTCAAATGTTTTATTTTTGAACGTCAGTTCACATTTGTAGGTGGATCATCAGTGTTAGAGCTAAAATTAGCATGTTTAAAGTGATTTTCATGCTTCCAGGGGCCCTAAACACAACATTTATGGAACGGTTAAAAGTGCATGAAAATGGCCAATTTACTCACTCTGAGTTCTCAAAAAGGGTTTCTTCACCCCGGGAAGTTAATTAAATACCATTTGGAGGCATTTAATGTTCGAGCAAAAACGGCTGATTTTCGACAAAAGAGATAACACCCCCCCATTACGTCATGCTTCAGAAATGTGGAAAATGGTCCGTTTTTAAATGTTTTATTTTTGAACGTCAGTTCACATTTGTAGGTGGATCATCAGTGTTAGAGCTAAAATTAGCATGTTTAAAGTGATTTTCATGCTTCCAGGGGCTCGGGAAGTGAATTAAATACTATTTGGAGGCATTTAATGTTCAATCAAAAACAGCTGATTTTTTACAAAAGAGATAACACCACCCCATTCCGTCATGCTTCAGAAATGTGGAAAATGGTCCGTTTTCAAATGTTTTATTTTTGAACGTCAGTTCACATTTGTAGGTGGATCATCTGTGTTAGAGCTAAAATTAGCATGTTTAAAGTGATTTTCATGCTTCCAGGGGCCCTAAACACAAGATTTATGGAATGGTTAAAAGTGCATGAAAATGGCCAATTTACTCACTCTGAGTTCTCAAAAAGGGTTTCTTCACCCCGGGAAGTTAATTAAATACCATTTGGAGGCATTTAATGTTCGAGCAAAAACGGCTGATTTTCGACAAAAGAGATAACACCCCCCCATTACGTCATGCTTCAGAAATGTGGAAAATGGTCCGTTTTCAAATGTTTTATTTTTGAACGTCAGTTCACATTTGTAGGTGGATCATCAGTGTTAGAGCTAAAATTAGCATGTTTAAAGTGATTTTCATGCTTCCAGGGGCTCGGGAAGTGAATTAAATACTATTTGGAGGCATTTAATGTTCAAGCAAAAACAGCTGATTTTTGACAAAAGAGATAACACCCCCCCATTTCGTCATGCTTCAGAAATGTGGAAAATGGTCAGTTTTCAAATGTTTTATTTTTGAACGTCAGTTCACATTTGTAGGTGGATCATTAATGTTAGAGCTAAAATTAGCATGTTTAAAGTGATTTTCAGGCTTCCAGGGGCCCTAAACACAAGATTTATGGAATGGTTAAAAGTGCATGAAAATGGCCAATTTACTCACTCTGAGTTCTCAAAAAGGGTTTCTTCACCCCGGGAAGTTAATTAAATACCATTTGGAGGCATTTAATGTTCGAGCAAAAACGGCTGATTTTCGACAAAAGAGATAACACCCTACCATTACGCCATGCTTCAGAAATGTGGAAAATGGTCCGTTTTCAAATGTTTTATTTTTGAACGTCAGTTCACATTTGTAGGTGGATCATCAGTGTTAGAGCTAAAATTAGCATGTTTAAAGTGATTTTCATTCTTCCAGGGGCTCGGGAAGTAAATTAAATACTATTTGGAGGCATTTAATGTTCAAGCAAAAACAGCTGATTTTTGACAAAAGAGATAACACCCCCCCATTACGTCATGCTTCAGAAATGTGGAAAATGGTCCGTTTTCAAATGTTTTATTTTTGAACGTCAGTTCACATTTGTAGGTGGATCATCAGTGTTAGAGCTAAAATTAGCATGTTTAAAGTGATTTTCATGCTTCCAGGGGCCCTAAACACAAGATTTATGGAATGGTTAAAAGTGCATGAAAATGGCCAATTTACTCACTCTGAGTTCTCAAAAAGGGTTTCTTCACCCCGGGAAGTTAATTAAATACCATTTGGAGGCATTTAATGTTCGAGCAAAAACGGCTGATTTTCGACAAAAGAGATAACACCCCCCCATTACGTCATGCTTCAGAAATGTGGAAAATGGTCCGTTTTTAAATGTTTTATTTTTGAACGTCAGTTCACATTTGTAGGTGGATCATCAGTGTTAGAGCTAAAATTAGCATGTTTAAAGTGATTTTCATGCTTCCAGGGGCTCGGGAAGTGAATTAAATACTATTTGGAGGCATTTAATGTTCAATCAAAAACAGCTGATTTTTTACAAAAGAGATAACACCACCCCATTCCGTCATGCTTCAGAAATGTGGAAAATGGTCCGTTTTCAAATGTTTTATTTTTGAACGTCAGTTCACATTTGTAGGTGGATCATCTGTGTTAGAGCTAAAATTAGCATGTTTAAAGTGATTTTCATGCTTCCAGGGGCCCTAAACACAAGATTTATGGAATGGTTAAAAGTGCATGAAAATGGCCAATTTACTCACTCTGAGTTCTCAAAAAGGGTTTCTTCACCCCGGGAAGTTAATTAAATACCATTTGGAGGCATTTAATGTTCGAGCAAAAACGGCTGATTTTCGACAAAAGAGATAACACCCCCCCATTACGTCATGCTTCAGAAATGTGGAAAATGGTCCGTTTTCAAATGTTTTATTTTTGAACGTCAGTTCACATTTGTAGGTGGATCATCAGTGTTAGAGCTAAAATTAGCATGTTTAAAGTGATTTTCATGCTTCCAGGGGCTCGGGAAGTGAATTAAATACTATTTGGAGGCATTTAATGTTCAAGCAAAAACAGCTGGTTTTTGACAAAAGAGATAACACCCCCCCATTTCGTCATGCTTCAGAAATGTGGAAAATGGTCCGTTTTCAAATGTTTTATTTTTGAACGTCAGTTCACATTTGTAGGTGGATCATCAGTGTTAGAGCTAAAATTAGCATGTTTAAAGTGATTTTCAGGCTTCCAGGGGCCCTAAACACAAGATTTATGGAATGGTTAAAAGTGCATGAAAATGGCCAATTTACTCACTCTGAGTTCTCAAAAAGGGTTTCTTCACCCCGGAAAGTTAATTAAATACCATTTGGAGGCATTTAATGTTCGAGCAAAAACGGCTGATTTTCGACAAAAGAGATAACACCCTACCATTACGCCATGCTTCAGAAATGTGGAAAATGGTCCGTTTTCAAATGTTTTATTTTTGAACGTCAGTTCACATTTGTAGGTGGATCATCAGTGTTAGAGCTAAAATTAGCATGTTTAAAGTGATTTTCATGCTTCCAGGGGCTCGGGAAGTAAATTAAATACTATTTGGAGGCATTTAATGTTCAAGCAAAAACAGCTGATTTTTGACAAAAGAGATAACACCGCCCCATTACGTCATGCTTCAGAAATGTGGAAAATGGTCCGTTTTCAAATGTTTTATTTTTGAACGCCAGTTCACATTTGTAGGTGGATCATCAGTGTTAGAGCTAAAATTAGCATGTTTAAAGTGATTTTCATGCTTCCAGGGGCCCTAAACACAACATTTATGGAATGGTTAAAAGTGCATGAAAATGGCCAATTTACTCACTCTGAGGTCTCAAAAAAGGGTTTCTTCACCCCAGGAAGTTAATTAAATACCATTTGGAGGCATTTAATGTTCGAGCAAAAACGGCTGATTTTCGACAAAAGAGATAACACCCCCCCATTACGTCATGCTTCAGAAATGTGGAAAATGGTCCGTTTTCAAATGTTTTATTTTTGAACGTCAGTTCACATTTGTAGGTGGATCATCAGTGTTAGAGCTAAAATTAGCATGTTTAAAGTGATTTTCATGCTTCCAGGGGCTCGGGAAGTGAATTAAATACTATTTGGAGGCATTTAATGTTCAAGCAAAAACAGCTGATTTTTGACAAAAGAGATAACACCCCCCCATTTCGTCATGCTTCAGAAATGTGGAAAATGGTCCGTTTTCAAATGTTTTATTTTTGAACGCCAGTTCACATTTGTAGGTGGATCATCAGTGTTAGAGCTAAAATTAGCATGTTTAAAGTGATTTTCAGGCTTCCAGGGGCCCTAAACACAAGATTTATGGAATGGTTAAAAGTGCATGAAAATGGCCAATTTACTCACTCTGAGTTCTCAAAAAGGGTTTCTTCACCCCGGGAAGTTAATTAAATACCATTTGGAGGCATTTAATGTTCGAGCAAAAACGGCTGATTTTCGACAAAAGAGATAACACCCTACCATTACATCATGCTTCAGAAATGTGGAAAATGGTCCGTTTTCAAATGTTTTATTTTTGAACGTCAGTTCACATTTGTAGGTGGATCATCAGTGTTAGAGCTAAAATTAGCATGTTTAAAGTGATTTTCATGCTTCCAGGGGCTCTGGAAGTAAATTAAATACTATTTGGAGGCATTTAATGTTCAAGCAAAAACAGCTGATTTTTGACAAAAGAGATAACACCCCCCCATTATGTCATGCTTCAGAAATGTGGAAAATGGTCCGTTTTCAAATGTTTTATTTTTGAACGTCAGTTCACATTTGTAGGTGGATCATCAGTGTTAGAGCTAAAATTAGCATGTTTGAAGTGATTTTCATGCTTCCAGGGGCCCTGAACACAACATTTATGGAATGGTTAAAGTGCATGAAAATGGCCAATTTACTCACTCTGAGTTCTCAAAAAAGGGTTTCTTCACCCCAGGAAGTTAATTAAATACCATTTGGAGGCATTTAATGTTCGAGCAAAAACGGCTGATTTTCGACAAAAGAGATAACACCCCCCATTACGTCATGCTTCAGAAATGTGGAAAATGGTCCGTTTTCAAATGTTTTATTTTTGAACGTCAGTTCACATTTGTAGGTGGATCATCAGTGTTAGAGCTAAAATTAGCATGTTTAAAGTGATTTTCATGCTTCCAGGGGCTCGGGAAGTGAATTAAATACTATATGGAGGCATTTAATGTTCAATCAAAAACAGCTGATTTTCGACAAAAGAGATAACACCCCCCCATTACGTCATGCTTCAGAAATGTGGAAAATGGTCCGTTTTCAAATGTTTTATTTTTGAACGTCAGTTCACATTTGTAGGTGGATCATCAGTGTTAGAGCTAAAATTAGCATGTTTAAAGTGATTTTCATGCTTCCAGGGGCCCTAAACACAAGATTTATGTAATGGTTAAAAGTGCATGAAAATGGCCAATTTACTCACTCTGAGTTCTCAAAAAGGGTTTCTTCACCCCGGGAAGTTAATTAAATACCATTTGGAGGCATTTAATGTTCGAGCAAAAACGGCTGATTTTCGACAAAAGAGATAACACCCCCCCATTACGTCATGCTTCAGAAATGTGGAAAATGGTCCGTTTTCAAATGTTTTATTTTTGAACATCAGTTCACATTTGTAGGTGGATCATCAGTGTTAGAGCTAAAATTAGCATGTTTAAAGTGATTTTCATGCTTCCAGGGGCTCGGGAAGTGAATTAAATACTATTTGGAGGCATTTAATGTTCAAGCAAAAACAGCTGATTTTTGACAAAAGAGATAACACCCCCCCATTTCGTCATGCTTCAGAAATGTGGAAAATGGTCCGTTTTCAAATGTTTTATTTTTGAACGTCAGTTCACATTTGTAGGTGGATCATCAGTGTTAGAGCTAAAATTAGCATGTTTAAAGTGATTTTCAGGCTTCCAGGGGCCCTAAACACAAGATTTATGGAATGGTTAAAAGTGCATGAAAATGGCCAATTTACTCACTCTGAGTTCTCAAAAAGGGTTTCTTCACCCCGGGAAGTTAATTAAATACCATTTGGAGGCATTTAATGTTCGAGCAAAAACGGCTGATTTTCGACAAAAGAGATAACACCCTACCATTACGTCATGCTTCAGAAATGTGGAAAATGGTCCGTTTTCAAATGTTTTATTTTTGAACGTCAGTTCACATTTGTAGGTGGATCATCAGTGTTAGAGCTAAAATTAGCATGTTTAAAGTGATTTTCATGCTTCCAGGGGCTCGGGAAGTGAATTAAATACTATTTGGAGGCATTTAATGTTCAAGCAAAAACAGCTGATTTTTGACAAAAGAGATAACACCCCCCCATTTCGTCATGCTTCAGAAATGTGGAAAATGGTCCGTTTTCAAATGTTTTATTTTTGAACGTCAGTTCACATTTGTAGGTGGATCATCAGTGTTAGAGCTAAAATTAGCATGTTTAAAGTGATTTTCAGGCTTCCAGGGGCCCTAAACACAAGATTTATGGAATGGTTAAAAGTGCATGAAAATGGCCAATTTACTCACTCTGAGTTCTCAAAAAGGGTTTCTTCACCCCGGGAAGTTAATTAAATACCATTTGGAGGCATTTAATGTTCGAGCAAAAACGGCTGATTTTCGACAAAAGAGATAACACCCTACCATTACGTCATGCTTCAGAAATGTGGAAAATGGTCCGTTTTCAAATGTTTTATTTTTGAACGTCAGTTCACATTTGTAGGTGGATCATCAGTGTTAGAGCTAAAATTAGCATGTTTAAAGTGATTTTCATTCTTCCAGGGGCTCGGGAAGTGAATTAAATACTATATGGAGGCATTTAATGTTCAATCAAAAACAGCTGATTTTCGACAAAAGAGATAACACCCCCCCATTACGTCATGCTTCAGAAATGTGGAAAATGGTCCGTTTTCAAATGTTTTATTTTTGAACGTCAGTTCACATTTGTAGGTGGATCATCAGTGTTAGAGCTAAAA
The DNA here is from genome assembly GCF_964263255.1 of Lissotriton vulgaris. Taxonomy (NCBI): domain Eukaryota; kingdom Metazoa; phylum Chordata; class Amphibia; order Caudata; family Salamandridae; genus Lissotriton; species Lissotriton vulgaris. The sequence continues at coordinate 42,605 of NW_028252453.1, forward strand.
TTAGCATGTTTAAAGTGATTTTCATGCTTCCAGGGGCCCTAAACACAAGATTTATGTAATGGTTAAAAGTGCATGAAAATGGCCAATTTACTCACTCTGAGTTCTCAAAAAGGGTTTCTTCACCCCGGGAAGTTAATTAAATACCATTTGGAGGCATTTAATGTTCGAGCAAAAACGGCTGATTTTCGACAAAAGAGATAACACCCCCCCATTACGTCATGCTTCAGAAATGTGGAAAATGGTCCGTTTTCAAATGTTTTATTTTTGAACATCAGTTCACATTTGTAGGTGGATCATCAGTGTTAGAGCTAAAATTAGCATGTTTAAAGTGATTTTCATGCTTCCAGGGGCTCGGGAAGTGAATTAAATACTATTTGGAGGCATTTAATGTTCAAGCAAAAACAGCTGATTTTTGACAAAAGAGATAACACCCCCCCATTTCGTCATGCTTCAGAAATGTGGAAAATGGTCCGTTTTCAAATGTTTTATTTTTGAACGTCAGTTCACATTTGTAGGTGGATCATCAGTGTTAGAGCTAAAATTAGCATGTTTAAAGTGATTTTCAGGCTTCCAGGGGCCCTAAACACAAGATTTATGGAATGGTTAAAAGTGCATGAAAATGGCCAATTTACTCACTCTGAGTTCTCAAAAAGGGTTTCTTCACCCCGGGAAGTTAATTAAATACCATTTGGAGGCATTTAATGTTCGAGCAAAAACGGCTGATTTTCGACAAAAGAGATAACACCCTACCATTACGTCATGCTTCAGAAATGTGGAAAATGGTCCGTTTTCAAATGTTTTATTTTTGAACGTCAGTTCACATTTGTAGGTGGATCATCAGTGTTAGAGCTAAAATTAGCATGTTTAAAGTGATTTTCATGCTTCCAGGGGCTCGGGAAGTAAATTAAATACTATTTGGAGGCATTTAATGTTCAAGCAAAAACAGCAGATTTTTGACAAAAGAGATAACACCCCCCCATTACGTCATGCTTCAGAAATGTGGAAAATGGTCCGTTTTCAAATGTTTTATTTTTGAACGTCAGTTCACATTTGTAGGTGGATCATCAGTGTTAGAGCTAAAATTAGCATGTTTAAAGTGATTTTCATGCTTCCAGGGGCCCTAAACACAACATTTATGGAATGGTTAAAAGTGCATGAAAATGGCCAATTTACTCACTCTGAGGTCTCAAAAAAGGGTTTCTTCACCCCAGGAAGTTAATTAAATACCATTTGGAGGCATTTAATGTTCGAGCAAAAACGGCTGATTTTCGACAAAAGAGATAACACCCCCCCATTACGTCATGCTTCAGAAATGTGGAAAATGGTCCGTTTTCAAATGTTTTATTTTTGAACGTCAGTTCACATTTGTAGGTGGATCATCAGTGTTAGAGCTAAAATTAGCATGTTTAAAGTGATTTTCATGCTTCCAGGGGCTCGGGAAGTGAATTAAATACTATTTGGAGGCATTTAATGTTCAATCAAAAACAGCTGATTTTTGACAAAAGAGATAACACCCCCCCATTACGTCATGCTTCAGAAATGTGGAAAATGGTCCGTTTTCAAATGTTTTATTTTTGAACGTCAGTTCACATTTGTAGGTGGATCATCAGTGTTAGAGCTAAAATTAGCATGTTTAAAGTGATTTTCATGCTTCCAGGGGCCCTAAACACAAGATTTATGGAATGGTTAAAAGTGCATGAAAATGGCCAATTTACTCACTCTGAGTTCTCAAAAAGGGTTTCTTCACCCCGGGAAGTTAATTAAATACCATTTGGAGGCATTTAATGTTTGAGCAAAAACGGCTGATTTTCGACAAAAGAGATAAGACCCCCCCATTACGTCATGCTTCAGAAATGTGGAAAATGGTCCGTTTTCAAATGTTTTATTTTTGAACGTCAGTTCACATTTGTAGGTGGATCATCAGTGTTAGAGCTAAAATTAGCATGTTTAAAGTGATTTTCAGGCTTCCAGGGGCCCTAAACACAAGATTTATGGAATGGTTAAAAGTGCATGGAAATAGCCAATTTACTCACTCTGAGGTCTCAAAAAAAGGTTTCTTCACCCCAGGAAGTTAATTAAATACCATTTGGAGGCATTTAATGTTCGAGCAAAAACGGCTGATTTTCGACAAAAGAGATAACACCCCCCCATTACGTCATGCTTCAGAAATGTGGAAAATGGTCCGTTTTCAAATGTTTTATTTTTGAACGTCAGTTCACATTTGTAGGTGGATCATCAGTGTTAGAGCTAAAATTAGCATGTTTAAAGTGAATTTCATGCTTCCAGGGGCTCGGGAAGTGAATTCAATACTATTTGGAGGCATTTAATGTTCAAGCAAAAACAGCTGATTTTTGACAAAAGAGATAACACCCCCCCATTACGTCATGCTTCAGAAATGTGGAAAATGGTCCGTTTTCAAATGTTTTATTTTTGAACGTCAGTTCTCATTTGTAGGTGGATCATCAGTGTTAGAGCTAAAATTAGCATGTTTAAAGTGATTTTCATGCTTCCAGGGGCCCTAAACACAAGATTTATGGAATGGATAAAAGTGCATGAAAATGGCCAATTTACTCACTCTGAGTTCTCAAAAAGGGTTTCTTCACCCCGGGAAGTTAATTAAATACCATTTGGAGGCATTTAATGTTCGAGCAAAAACGGCTGATTTTCGACAAAAGAGATAACACCCCCCCATTACGTCATGCTTCAGAAATGTGGAAAATGGTCCGTTTTCAAATGTTTTATTTTTGAACGTCAGTTCACATTTGTAGGTGGATCATCAGTGTTAGAGCTAAAATTAGCATGTTTAAAGTGATTTTCATGCTTCCAGGGGCTCGGGAAGTGAATTAAATACTATTTGGAGGCATTTAATGTTCAATCAAAAACAGCTGATTTTTGACAAAAGAGATAACACCCCCCATTACGTCATGCTTCAGAAATGTGGAAAATGGTCCGTTTTCAAATGTTTTATTTTTGAACGTCAGTTCACATTTGTAGGTGGATCATCTGTGTTAGAGCTAAAATTAGCATGTTTAAAGTGATTTTCATGCTTCCAGGGGCCCTAAACACAAGATTTATGGAATGGTTAAAAGTGCATGAAAATGGCCAATTTACTCACTCTGAGTTCTCAAAAAGGGTTTCTTCACCCCGGGAAGTTAATTAAATACCATTTGGAGGCATTTAATGTTCGAGCAAAAACGGCTGATTTTCGACAAAAGAGATAACACCCCCCCATTACGTCATGCTTCAGAAATGTGGAAAATGGTCCGTTTTCAAATGTTTTGTTTTTGAACGTCAGTTCACATTTGTAGGTGGATCATCAGTGTTAGAGCTAAAATTAGCATGTTTAAAGTGATTTTCATGCTTCCAGGGGCTCGGGAAGTGAATTAAATACTATTTGGAGGCATTTAATGTTCAAGCAAAAACAGCAGATTTTTGACAAAAGAGATAACACCCCCCCATTACATCATGCTTCAGAAATGTGGAAAATGGTCCGTTTTCAAATGTTTTATTTTTGAACGTCAGTTCACATTTGTAGGTGGATCATCAGTGTTAGAGCTAAAATTAGCATGTTTAAAGTGATTTTCATGCTTCCAGGGGCTCGGGAAGTGAATTAAATACTATTTGGAGGCATTTAATGTTCAAGCAAAAACAGTTGATTTTTGACAAAAGAGATAACCCCCCCATTACGTCATGCTTCAGAAATGTGGAAAATGGTCCGTTTTCAAATGTTTTATTTTTGAACGTCAGTTCACATTTGTAGGTGGATCATCAGTGTTAGAGCTAAAATTAGCATGTTGAAAGTGATTTTCATGCTTCCAGGGGCCCTAAACACAAGATTTATGGAATGGTTAAAAGTGCATGAAAATGGCCAATTTACTCACTCTGAGTGCTCAAAAAGGGTTTCTTCACCCCGGGAAGTTAATTAAATACCATTTGGAGGCATTTAATGTTCAAGCAAAAACGGCTGATTTTCGACAAAAGAGATAACTCCCCCCCATTACGTCATGCTTCAGAAATGTGGAAAATGGTCCGTTTTCAAATGTTTTATTTTTGAACGTCAGTTCACATTTGTAGGTGGATCATCAGTGTTAGAGCTAAAATTAGCATGTTTAAAGTGATTTTCATGCTTCCAGGGGCTCGGGAAGTGAATTAAATACTATTTGGAGGCATTTAATGTTCAAGCAAAAACAGCTGATTTTTGACAAAAGAGATAACACCCCCCCATTACGTCATGCTTCAGAAATGTGGAAAATGGTCCGTTTTCAAATGTTTTATTTTTGAAAGTCAGTTCACATTTGTAGGTGGATCATCAGTGTTAGAGCTAAAATTAGCATGTTTAAAGTGATTTTCATGCTTCCAGGGGCTCGGGAAGTGAATTAAATACTATTTGGAGGCATTTAATGTTCAAGCAAAAACAGTTGATTTTTGACAAAAGAGATAACCCCCCATTACGTCATGCTTCAGAAATGTGGAAAATGGTCCGTTTTCAAATGTTTTACTTTTGAACGTCAGTTCACATTTGTAGGTGGATCATCAGTGTTAGGGCTAAAATTAGCATGTTGAAAGTGATTTTCATGCTTCCAGGGGCCCTAAACACAAGATTTATGGAATGGTTAAAAGTGCATGAAAATGGCCAATTTACTCACTCTGAGTTCTCAAAAAGGGTTTCTTCACCCCGGGAAGTTAATTAAATACCATTTGGAGGCATTTAATGTTCGAGCAAAAACGGCTGATTTTCGACAAAAGAGATAACACCCCCCCCATTACGTCATGCTTCAGAAATGTGGAAAATGGTCCGTTTTCAAATGTTTTATTTTTGAACGTCAGTTCACATTTGTAGGTGGATCATCAGTGTTAGAGCTAAAATTAGCATGTTTAAAGTGATTTTCATGCTTCCAGGGGCCCTAAACACAAGATTTATGGAATGGTTAAAAGTACATGAAAATGGCCAATTTACTCACTCTGAGTTCTCAAAAAGGGTTTCTTCACCCCGGGAAGTTAATTAAATACCATTTGGAGGCATTTAATGTTCGAGCAAAAACGGCTGATTTTCGACAAAAGAGATAACACCCCCCATTACGTCATGCTTCAGAAATGTGGAAAATGGTCCGTTTTCAAATGTTTTATTTTTGAACATCAGTTCACATTTGTAGGTGGATCATCAGTGTTAGAGCTAAAATTAGCATGTTTAAAGTGATTTTCATGCTTCCAGGGGCTCGGGAAGTGAATTAAATACTATTTGGAGGCATTTAATGTTCAAGCAAAAACAGCTGATTTTTGACAAAAGAGATAACACCCCCCCATTACGTCATGCTTCAGAAATGTGGAAAATGGTCCGTTTTCAAATGTTTTATTTTTGAACGTCAGTTCACATTTGTAGGTGGATCATCAGTGTTAGAGCTAAAATTAGCATGTTTAAAGTGATTTTCATGCTTCCAGGGGCCCTAAACACAAGATTTATGGAATGGTTAAAAGTGCATGAAAATGGCCAATTTACTCACTCTGAGTTCTCGAAAAGGGTTTCTTCACCCCGGGAAGTTAATTAAATACCATTTGGAGGCATTTAATGTTCGAGCAAAAACGGCTGATTTTCGACAAAAGAGATAACACCCTACCATTACGTCATGCTTCAGAAATGTGGAAAATGGTCCGTTTTCAAATGTTTTATTTTTGAACGTCAGTTCACATTTGTAGGTGGATCATCAGTGTTAGAGCTAAAATTAGCATGTTTAAAGTGATTTTCATGCTTCCAGGGGCTCAGGAAGTGAATTAAATACTATTTGGAGGCATTTAATGTTCAAGCAAAAACAGCTGATTTTTGACAAAAGAGATAACACCCCCCCATTTCGTCATGCTTCAGAAATGTGGAAAATGGTCCGTTTTCAAATGTTTTATTTTTGAACGTCAGTTCACATTTGTAGGTGGATCATCAGTGTTAGAGCTAAAATTAGCATGTTTAGAGTGATTTTCAGGCTTCCAGGGGCCCTAAACACAAGATTTATGGAATGGTTAAAAGTGCATGAAAATGGCCAATTTACTCACTCTGAGTTCTCAAAAAGGGTTTCTTCACCCCGGGAAGTTAATTAAATACCATTTGGAGGCATTTAATGTTCGAGCAAAAACGGCTGATTTTCGACAAAAGAGATAACACCCTACCATTACGTCATGCTTCAGAAATGTGGAAAATGGTCCGTTTTCAAATGTTTTATTTTTGAACGTCAGTTCACATTTGTAGGTGGATCATCAGTGTTAGAGCTAAAATTAGCATGTTTAAAGTGATTTTCATGCTTCCAGGGGCTCGGGAAGTAAATTAAATACTATTTGGAGGCATTTAATGTTCAAGCAAAAACAGCTGATTTTTGACAAAAGAGATAACACCGCCCCATTACGTCATGCTTCAGAAATGTGGAAAATGGTCCGTTTTCAAATGTTTTATTTTTGAACGTCAGTTCACATTTGTAGGTGGATCATCAGTGTTAGAGCTAAAATTAGCATGTTTAAAGTGATTTTCATGCTTCCAGGGGCCCTAAACACAACATTTATGGAATGGTTAAAAGTGCATGAAAATGGCCAATTTACTCACTCTGAGGTCTCAAAAAAAGGTTTCTTCACCCCAGGAAGTTAATTAAATACCATTTGGAGGCATTTAATGTTCGAGCAAAAACGGCTGATTTTCGACAAAAGAGATAACACCCCCCCATTACGTCATGCTTCAGAAATGTGGAAAATGGTCCGTTTTCAAATGTTTTATTTTTGAACGTCAGTTCACATTTGTAGGTGGATCATCAGTGTTAGAGCTAAAATTAGCATGTTTAAAGTGATTTTCATGCTTCCAGGGGCTCGGGAAGTGAATTAAATACTATTTGGAGGCATTTAATGTTCAATCAAAAACAGCTGATTTTTGACAAAAGAGATAACACCCCCCCATTACGTCATGCTTCAGAAATGTGGAAAATGGTCCGTTTTCAAATGTTTTATTTTTGAACGTCAGTTCACATTTGTAGGTGGATCATCAGTGTTAGAGCTAAAATTAGCATGTTTAAAGTGATTTTCATGCTTCCAGGGGCCCTAAACACAAGATTTATGGAATGGTTAAAAGTGCATGAAAATGGCCAATTTACTCACTCTGAGTTCTCAAAAAGGGTTTCTTCAGGCCGGGAAGTTAATTAAATACCATTTGGAGGCATTTAATGTTCGAGCAAAAACGGCTGATTTTCGACAAAAGAGATAACACCCCCCCATTACGTCATGCTTCAGAAATGTGGAAAATGGTCCATTTTCAAATGTTTTATTTTTGAATGTCAGTTCACATTTGTAGGTGGATCATCAGTGTTAGAGCTAAAATTAGCATGTTTAAAGTGATTTTCATGCTTCCAGGGGCTCGGGAAGTGAATTAAATATTATTTGGAGGCATTTAATGTTAAAGCAAAAACAGCTGATTTTTGACAAAAGAGATAACACCCCCCCATTTCGTCATGCTTCAGAAATGTGGAAAATGGTCTGTTTTCAAATGTTTTATTTTTGAACGTCAGTTCACATTTGTAGGTGGATCATCAGTGTTAGAGCTAAAATTAGCATGTTTAAAGTGATTTTCAGGCTTCCAGGGGCCCTAAACACAAGATTTATGGAATGGTTAAAAGTGCATGAAAATGGCCAAATTACTCACTCTGAGTTCTCAAAAAGGGTTTCTTCACCCCGGGAAGTTAATTAAATACCATTTGGAGGCATTTAATGTTCGAGCAAAAACGGCTGATTTTCGACAAAAGAGATAACACCCTACCATTACGTCATGCTTCAGAAATGTGGAAAATGGTCCGTTTTCAAATGTTTTATTTTTGAACGTCAGTTCACATTTGTAGGTGGATCATCAGTGTTAGAGCTAAAATTAGCATGTTTAAAGTGATTTTCATGCTTCCAGGGGCTCGGGAAGTAAATTAAATACTATTTGGAGGCATTTAATGTTCAAGCAAAAACAGCTGATTTTTGACAAAAGAGATAACACCCCCCCATTACGTCATGCTTCAGAAATGTGGAAAATGGTCCGTTTTCAAATGTTTTATTTTTGAACGTCAGTTCACATTTGTAGGTAGATCATCAGTGTTAGAGCTAAAATTAGCATGTTTAAAGTGATTTTCATGCTTCCAGGGGCCCTAAACACAAGATTTATGGAATGGTTAAAAGTGCATGAAAATGGCCAATTTACTCACTCTGAGTTCTCAAAAAGGGTTTCTTCACCCCGGGAAGTTAATTAAATACCATTTGGAGGCATTTAATGTTCGAGCAAAAACGGCTGATTTTCGACAAAAGAGATAACACCCCCCCATTACGTCATGCTTCAGAAATGTGGAAAATGGTCCGTTTTCAAATGCTTTATTTTTGAACGTCAGTTCACATTTGTAGGTGGATCATCAGTGTTAGAGCTAAAATTAGCATGTTTAAAGTGAATTTCATGCTTCCAGGGGCTTGGGAAGTGAATTCAATACTATTTGGAGGCATTTAATGTTCAAGCAAAAACAGCTGATTTTTGACAAAAGAGATAACACCCCCCCATTACGTCATGCTTCAGAAATGTGGAAAATGGTCCGTTTTCAAATGTTTTATTTTTGAACGTCAGTTCTCATTTGTAGGTGGATCATCAGTGTTAGAATTAAATTAGCATGTTTAAAGTGATTTTCATGCTTCCAGGGGCTCGGGAAGTAAATTAAATACTATTTGGAGGTATTTAATGTTCAAGCAAAAACAGCTGATTTTTGACAAAAGAGATAACACCCCCCCATTACGTCATGCTTCAGAAATGTGGAAAATGGTCCGTTTTCAAATGTTTTATTTTTGAACGTCAGTTCACATTTGTACGTGGATCATCAGTGTTAGAGCTAAAATTAGCATGTTTAAAGTGATTTTCAGGCTTCCAGGGGCCCTAAACACAAGATTTATGGAATGGTTAAAAGTGCATGAAAATGGCCAATTTACTCACTCTGAGTTCTCAAAAAGGGTTTCTTCACCCCAGGAAGTTAATTAAATACCATTTGGAGGCATTTAATGTTCGAGCATAAACGGCTGATTTTCGACAAAAGAGATAACACCCCCCCATTACGTCATGCTTCAGAAATGTGGAAAATGGTCCGTTTTCAAATGTTTTATTTTTGAACGTCAGTTCACATTTGTAGGTGGATCATCAGTGTTAGAGCTAAAATTAGCATGTTTAAAGTGATTTTCATTCTTCCAGGGGCTCGGGAAGTAAATTAAATACTATTTGGAGGCATTTAATGTTCAAGCAAAAACAGCTGATTTTTGACAAAAGAGATAACATCCCCCCATTACGTCATGCTTCAGAAATGTGGAAAATGGTCCGTTTTCAAATGTTTTATTTTTGAACGTCAGTTCTCATTTGTAGGTGGATCATCAGTGTTAGAGCTAAAATTAGCATGTTTAAAGTGATTTTCATGCTTCCAGGGGCCCTAAACACAAGATTTATGGAATGGTTAAAAGTGCATGAAAATGGCCAATTTACTCACTCTGAGTTCTCAAAAAGGGTTTCTTCACCCCGGGAAGTTAATTAAATACCATTTGGAGGCATTTAATGTTCGAGCAAAAACGGCTGATTTTCGACATAAGAGATAACACCCCCCCATTACGTCATGCTTCAGAAATGTGGAAAATGGTCCGTTTTCAAATGCTTTATTTTTGAACGTCAGTTCACATTTGTAGGTGGATCATCAGTGTTAGAGCTAAAATTAGCATGTTTAAAGTGAATTTCATGCTTCCAGGGGCTCGGGAAGTGAATTCAATACTATTTGGAGGCATTTAATGTTCAAGCAAAAACAGCTGATTTTTGACAAAAGAGATAACACCCCCCCATTACGTCATGCTTCAGAAATGTGGAAAATGGTCCGTTTTCAAATGTTTTATTTTTGAACGTCAGTTCTCATTTGTAGGTGGATCATCAGTGTTAGAGCTAAAATTAGCATGTTTAAAGTGATTTTCATGCTTCCAGGGGCCCTAAACACAAGATTTATGGAATGGATAAAAGTGCATGAAAATGGCCAATTTACTCACTCTGAGTTCTCAAAAAGGGTTTCTTCACCCCGGGAAGTTAATTAAATACCATTTGGAGGCATTTAATGTTCGAGCAAAAACGGCTGATTTTCGACAAAAGAGATAACACCCCCCCATTACGTCATGCTTCAGAAATGTGGAAAATGGTCCGTTTTCAAATGTTTTATTTTTGAACGTCAGTTCACATTTGTAGGTGGATCATCAGTGTTAGAGCTAAAATTAGCATGTTTAAAGTGATTTTCATGCTTCCAGGGGCTCGGGAAGTGAATTAAATACTATTTGGAGGCATTTAATGTTCAATCAAAAACAGATGATTTTTGACAAAAGAGATAACACCCCCCATTACGTCATGCTTCAGAAATGTGGAAAATGGTCCGTTTTCAAATGTTTTATTTTTGAACGTCAGTTCACATTTGTAGGTGGATCATCTGTGTTAGAGCTAAAATTAGCATGTTTAAAGTGATTTTCATGCTTCCAGGGGCCCTAAACACAAGATTTATGGAATGGTTAAAAGTGCATGAAAATGGCCAATTTACTCACTCTGAGTTCTCAAAAAGGGTTTCTTCACCCCGGGAAGTTAATTAAATACCATTTGGAGGCATTTAATGTTCGAGCAAAAACGGCTGATTTTCGACAAAAGAGATAACACCCCCCCATTACGTCATGCTTCAGAAATGTGGAAAATGGTCCGTTTTCAAATGTTTTATTTTTGAACGTCAGTTCACATTTGTAGGTGGATCATCAGTGTTAGAGCTAAAATTAGCATGTTTAAAGTGATTTTCATGCTTCCAGGGGCTCGGGAAGTGAATTAAATACTATTTGGAGGCATTTAATGTTCAAGCAAAAACAGCCGATTTTTGACAAAAGAGATAACACCCCCCCATTACGTCATGCTTCAGAAATGTGGAAAATGGTCCGTTTTCAAATGTTTTATTTTTGAACGTCAGTTCACATTTGTAGGTGGATCATCAGTGTTAGAGCTAAAATGAGCATGTTTAAAGTGATTTTCATGCTTCCAGGGGCCCTAAACACAAGATTTATGGAATGGTTAAAAGTGCATGAAAATGGCCAATTTACTCACTCTGAGTGCTCAAAAAGGGTTTCTTCACCCCGGGAAGTTAATTAAATACCATTTGGAGGCATTTAATGTTCGAGCAAAAACGGCTGATTTTCGACAAAAGAGATAACACCCTACCATTACGTCATGCTTCAGAAATGTGGAAAATGGTCCGTTTTCAAATGTTTTATTTTTGAACGTCAGTTCACATTTGTAGGTGGATCATCAGTGTTAGAGCTAAAATTAGCATGTTTAAAGTGATTTTCATGCTTCCAGGGGCCCTGAACACAACATTTATGGAATGGTTAAAGTGCATGAAAATGGCCAATTTACTCACTCTGAGTTCTCAAAAAATGGTTTCTTCACCCCAGGAAGTTAATTAAATACCATTTGGAGGCATTTAATGTTCGAGCAAAAACGGCTGATTTTCGACAAAAGAGATAACACTCCCCATTACGTCATGCTTCAGAAATGTGGAAAATGGTCCGTTTTCAAATGTTTTATTTTTGAACGTCAGTTCACATTTGTAGGTGGATCATCAGTGTTAGAGCTAAAATTAGCATGTTTAAAGTGATTTTCATGCTTCCAGGGGCTCGGGAAGTGAATTAAATACTATATGGAGGCATTTAATGTTCAATCAAAAACAGCTGATTTTCGACAAAAGAGATAACACCCCCCCATTACGTCATGCTTCAGAAATGTGGAAAATGGTCCGTTTTCAAATGTTTTATTTTTGAACGTCAGTTCACATTTGTAGGTGGATCATCAGTGTTAGAGCTAAAATTAGCATGTTTAAAGTGATTTTCATGCTTCCAGGGGCCCTAAACACAACATTTATGGAATGGTTAAAAGTGCATGAAAATGGCCAATTTACTCACTCTGAGTTCTCAAAAAAGGGTTTCTTCACCCCAGGAAGTTAATTAAATACCATTTGGAGGCATTTAATGTTCGAGCAAAAACGGCTGATTTTCGACAAAAGAGATAACACCCCCCATTACGTCATGCTTCAGAAATGTGGAAAATGGTCCGTTTTCAAATGTTTTATTTTTGAACGTCAGTTCACATTTGTAGGTGGATCATCAGTGTTAGAGCTAAAATTAGCATGTTTAAAGTGATTTTCATGCTTCCAGGGGCTCGGGAAGTGAATTAAATACTATTTGGAGGCATTTAATGTTCAAGCAAAAACAGCTGATTTTTGACAAAAGAGATAACACCCCCCCATTTCGTCATGCTTCAGAAATGTGGAAAATGGTCCGTTTTCAAATGTTTTATTTTTGAACGTCAGTTCACATTTGTAGGTGGATCATCAGTGTTAGAGCTAAAATTAGCATGTTTAAAGTGATTTTCAGGCTTCCAGGGGCCCTAAACACAAGATTTATGGAATGGTTAAAAGTGCATGAAAATGGCCAATTTACTCACTCTGAGTTCTCAAAAAGGGTTTCTTCACCCCGGGAAGTTAATTAAATACCATTTGGAGGCATTTAATGTTCGAGCAAAAACGGCTGATTTTCGACAAAAGAGATAACACCCTACCATTACGTCATGCTTCAGAAATGTGGAAAATGGTCCGTCTTCAAATGTTTTATTTTTGAACGTCAGTTCACATTTGTAGGTGGATCATCAGTGTTAGAGCTAAAATTAGCATGTTTAAAGTGATTTTCATGCTTCCAGGGGCTCGGGAAGTAAATTAAATACTATTTGGAGGCATTTAATGTTCAAGCAAAAACAGCTGATTTTTGACAAAAGAGATAACACCCCCCCATTACGTCATGCTTCAGAAATGTGGAAAATGGTCCGTTTTCAAATGTTTTATTTTTGAACGTCAGTTCACATTTGTAGGTGGATCATCAGTGTTAGAGCTAAAATTAGCATGTTTAAAGTGATTTTCATGCTTCCAGGGGCCCTAAACACAACATTTATGGAATGGTTAAAAGTGCATGAAAATGGCCAATTTACTCACTCTGAGGTCTCAAAAAAGGGTTTCTTCACCCCAGGAAGTTAATTAAATACCATTTGGAGGCATTTAATGTTCGAGCAAAAACGGCTGATTTTCGACAAAAGAGATAACACCCCCCCATTACGTCATGCTTCAGAAATGTGGAAAATGGTCCGTTTTCAAATGTTTTATTTTTGAACGTCAGTTCACATTTGTAGGTGGATCATCAGTGTTAGAGCTAAAATTAGCATGTTTAAAGTGATTTTCATGCTTCCAGGGGCTCGGGAAGTGAATTAAATACTATTTGGAGGCATTTAATGTTCAATCAAAAACAGCTGATTTTTGACAAAAGAGATAACACCCCCCCATTACGTCATGCTTCAGAAATGTGGAAAATGGTCCGTTTTCAAATGTTTTATTTTTGAACGTCAGTTCACATTTGTAGGTGGATCATCAGTGTTAGAGCTAAAATTAGCATGTTTAAAGTGATTTTCATGCTTCCAGGGGCCCTAAACACAAGATTTATGGAATGGTTAAAAGTGCATGAAAATGGCCAATTTACTCACTCTGAGTTCTCAAAAAGGGTTTCTTCACCCCGGGAAGTTAATTAAATACCATTTGGAGGCATTTAATGTTTGAGCAAAAACGGTTGATTTTCTACAAAAGAGATAAGACCCCCCCATTACGTCATGCTTCAGAAATGTGGAAAATGGTCCGTTTTCAAATGTTTTATTTTTGAACGTCAGTTCACATTTGTAGGTGGATCATCAGTGTTAGAGCTAAAATTAGCATGTTTAAAGTGATTTTCAGGCTTCCAGGGGCCCTAAACACAAGATTTATGGAATGGTTAAAAGTGCATGGAAATAGCCAATTTACTCACTCTGAGTTCTCAAAAAGGGTTTCTTCACCACAGGAAGTTAATTAAATACCATTTGGAGGCATTTAATGTTCGAGCAAAAACGGCTGATTTTTGACAAAAGAGATAACACCCTACCATTACGTCATGCTTCAGAAATGTGGAAAATGGTCCGTTTTCAAATGTTTTATTTTTGAACGTCAGTTCACATTTGTAGGTGGATCATCAGTGTTAGAGCTAAAATTAGCATGTTTAAAGTGATTTTCATGCTTTCAGGGGCTCGGGAAGTGAATTAAATACTATTTGGAGGCATTTAATGTTCAAGCAAAAACAGCTGATTTTTGACAAAAGAGATAACACCCCCCCATTTCGTCATGCTTCAGAAATGTGGAAAATGGTCAGTTTTCAAATGTTTTATTTTTGAACGTCAGTTCACATTTGTAGGTGGATCATCAGTGTTAGAGCTAAAATTAGCATGTTTAAAGTGATTTTCAGGCTTCCAGGGGCCCTAAACACAAGATTTATGGAATAGTTAAAAGTGCATGAAAATGGCCAATTTACTCACTCTGAGTTCTCAAAAAAGGGTTTCTTCACCCCGGGAAGTTAATTAAATACCATTTGGAGGCATTTAATGTTCGAGCAAAAACGGCTGATTTTCCACAAAAGAGATAACACCCTACCATTACGTCATGCTTCAGAAATGTGGAAAATGGTCCGTTTGCAAATGTTTTATTTTTGAACGTCAGTTCACATTTGTAGGTGGATCATCAGTGTTAGAGCTAAAATTAGCATGTTTAAAGTGATTTTCATTCTTCCAGGGGCTCGGGAAGTAAATTAAATACTATTTGGAGGCATTTTATGTTCAAGCAAAAACAGCTGATTTTTGACAAAAGAGATAACACCCCCCCATTACGTCATGCTTCAGAAATGTGGAAAATGGTCCGTTTTCAAATGTTTTATTTTTGAACGTCAGTTCACATTTGTAGGTGGATCATCAGTGTTAGAGCTAAAATTAGCATGTTTAAAGTGATTTTCATGCTTCCAGGGGCCCTAAACACAACATTTATGGAATGGTTAAAAGTGCATGAAAATGGCCAATTTACTCACTCTGAGTTCTCAAAAAAGGGTTTCTTCACCCCAGGAAGTTAATTAAATACCATTTGGAGGCATTTAATGTTCGAGCAAAAACGGCTGATTTTCGACAAAAGAGATAACACCCCCCATTACGTCATGCTTCAGAAATGTGGAAAATGGTCCGTTTTCAAATGTTTTATTTTTGAACGTCAGTTCACATTTGTAGGTGGATCATCAGTGTTAGAGCTAAAATTAGCATGTTTAAAGTGATTTTCATGCTTCCAGGGGCTCGGGAAGTGAATTAAATACTATTTGGAGGCATTTAATGTTCAATCAAAAACAGCTGATTTTTGACAAAAGAGATAACACCCCCCCATTACGTCATGCTTCAGAAATGTGGAAAATGGTCCGTTTTCAAATGCTTTATTTTTGAACGTCAGTTCACATTTGTAGGTGGATCATCAGTGTTAGAGCTAAAATTAGCATGTTTAAAGTGAATTTCATGCTTCCAGGGGCTCGGGAAGTGAATTCAATACTATTTGGAGGCATTTAATGTTCAAGCAAAAACAGCTGATTTTTGACAAAAGAGATAACACCCCCCCATTACGTCATGCTTCAGAAATGTGGAAAATGGTCCATTTTCAAATGTTTTATTTTTGAACGTCAGTTCACATTTGTAGGTGGATCATCAGTGTTAGAGCTAAAATTAGCATGTTTAAAGTGATTTTCATGCTTCCAGGGGCCCTAAACACAACATTTATGGAATGGTTAAAAGTGCATGAAAATGGCCAATTTACTCACTCTGAGTTCTCAAAAAGGGTTTCTTCACCCCGGGAAGTTAATTAAATACCATTTGGAGGCATTTAATGTTCGAGCAAAAACGGCTGATTTTCGACAAAAGAGATAACACCCCCCCATTACGTCATGCTTCAGAAATGTGGAAAATGGTCCGTTTTTAAATGTTTTATTTTTGAACGTCAGTTCACATTTGTAGGTGGATCATCAGTGTTAGAGCTAAAATTAGCATGTTTAAAGTGATTTTCATGCTTCCAGGGGCTCGGGAAGTGAATTAAATACTATTTGGAGGCATTTAATGTTCAATCAAAAACAGCTGATTTTTTACAAAAGAGATAACACCACCCCATTCCGTCATGCTTCAGAAATGTGGAAAATGGTCCGTTTTCAAATGTTTTATTTTTGAACGTCAGTTCACATTTGAAGGTGGATCATCTGTGTTAGAGCTAAAATTAGCATGTTTAAAGTGATTTTCATGCTTCCAGGGGCCCTAAACACAAGATTTATGGAATGGTTAAAAGTGCATGAAAATGGCCAATTTACTCACTCTGAGTTCTCAAAAAGGGTTTCTTCACCCCGGGAAGTTAATTAAATACCATTTGGAGGCATTTAATGTTCGAGCAAAAACGGTTGATTTTTGACAAAAGAGATAACACCCCCCCATTACGTCATGCTTCAGAAATGTGGAAAATGGTCCGTTTTCAAATGCTTTATTTTAGAACGTCAGTTCACATTTGTAGGTGGATCATCAGTGTTAGAGCTAAAATTAGCATGTTTAAAGTGAATTTCATGCTTCCAGGGGCTCGGGAAGTGAATTCAATACTATTTGGAGGCATTTAATGTTCAAGCAAAAACAGCTGATTTTTGACAAAAGAGATAACACCCCCCCATTACGTCATGCTTCAGAAATGTGGAAAATGGTCCGTTTTCAAATGTTTTATTTTTGAACGTCAGTTCTCATTTGTAGGTGGATCATCAGTGTTAGAGCTAAAATTAGCATGTTTAAAGTGATTTTCATGCTTCCAGGGGCCCTAAACACAAGATTTATGGAATGGTTAAAAGTGCATGAAAATGGCCACTTTACTCACTCTGAGTTCTCAAAAAGGGTTTCTTCACCCCGGGAAGTTAATTAAATACCATTTGGAGGCATTTAATGTTCGAGCAAAAACGGCTGATTTTCGACAAAAGAGATAACACCCCCCCATTACGTCATGCTTCAGAAATGTGGAAAATGGTCCGTTTTTAAATGTTTTATTTTTGAACGTCAGTTCACATTTGTAGGTGGATCATCAGTGTTAGAGCTAAAATTAGCATGTTTAAAGTGATTTTCATGCTTCCAGGGGCTCGGGAAGTGAATTAAATACTATTTGGAGGCATTTAATGTTCAATCAAAAACAGCTGATTTTTTACAAAAGAGATAACACCACCCCATTCCGTCATGCTTCAGAAATGTGGAAAATGGTCCGTTTTCAAATGTTTTATTTTTGAACGTCAGTTCACATTTGTAGGTGGATCATCTGTGTTAGAGCTAAAATTAGCATGTTTAAAGTGATTTTCATGCTTCCAGGGGCCCTAAACACAAGATTTATGGAATGGTTAAAAGTGCATGAAAATGGCCAATTTACTCACTCTGAGTTCTCAAAAAGGGTTTCTTCACCCCGGGAAGTTAATTAAATACCATTTGGAGGCATTTAATGTTCGAGCAAAAACGGCTGATTTTCGACAAAAGAGATAACACCCCCCCATTACGTCATGCTTCAGAAATGTGGAAAATGGTCCGTTTTCAAATGTTTTATTTTTGAACGTCAGTTCACATTTGTAGGTGGATCATCAGTGTTAGAGCTAAAATTAGCATGTTTAAAGTGATTTTCATGCTTCCAGGGGCTCGGGAAGTGAATTAAATACTATTTGGAGGCATTTAATGTTCAAGCAAAAACAGCTGGTTTTTGACAAAAGAGATAACACCCCCCCATTTCGTCATGCTTCAGAAATGTGGAAAATGGTCCGTTTTCAAATGTTTTATTTTTGAACGTCAGTTCACATTTGTAGGTGGATCATCAGTGTTAGAGCTAAAATTAGCATGTTTAAAGTGATTTTCAGGCTTCCAGGGGCCCTAAACACAAGATTTATGGAATGGTTAAAAGTAAATGGCCAATTTACTCACTCTGAGTTCTCAAAAAGGGTTTCTTCACCCCGGGAAGTTAATTAAATACCATTTGGAGGCATTTAATGTTCGAGCAAAAACGGCTGATTTTCGACAAAAGAGATAACACCCTACCATTACGCCATGCTTCAGAAATGTGGAAAATGGTCCGTTTTCAAATGTTTTATTTTTGAACGTCAGTTCACATTTGTAGGTGGATCATCAGTGTTAGAGCTAAAATTAGCATGTTTAAAGTGATTTTCATGCTTCCAGGGGCTCGGGAAGTAAATTAAATACTATTTGGAGGCATTTAATGTTCAAGCAAAAACAGCTGATTTTTGACAAAAGAGATAACACCGCCCCATTACGTCATGCTTCAGAAATGTGGAAAATGGTCCGTTTTCAAATGTTTTATTTTTGAACGCCAGTTCACATTTGTAGGTGGATCATCAGTGTTAGAGCTAAAATTAGCATGTTTAAAGTGATTTTCATGCTTCCAGGGGCCCTAAACACAACATTTATGGAATGGTTAAAAGTGCATGAAAATGGCCAATTTACTCACTCTGAGGTCTCAAAAAAGGGTTTCTTCACCCCAGGAAGTTAATTAAATACCATTTGGAGGCATTTAATGTTCGAGCAAAAACGGCTGATTTTCGACAAAAGAGATAACACCCCCCCATTACGTCATGCTTCAGAAATGTGGAAAATGGTCCGTTTTCAAATGTTTTATTTTTGAACGTCAGTTCACATTTGTAGGTGGATCATCAGTGTTAGAGCTAAAATTAGCATGTTTAAAGTGATTTTCATGCTTCCAGGGGCTCGGGAAGTGAATTAAATACTATTTGGAGGCATTTAATGTTCAAGCAAAAACAGCTGATTTTTGACAAAAGAGATAACACCCCCCCATTTCGTCATGCTTCAGAAATGTGGAAAATGGTCCGTTTTCAAATGTTTTATTTTTGAACGCCAGTTCACATTTGTAGGTGGATCATCAGTGTTAGAGCTAAAATTAGCATGTTTAAAGTGATTTTCAGGCTTCCAGGGGCCCTAAACACAAGATTTATGGAATGGTTAAAAGTGCATGAAAATGGCCAATTTACTCACTCTGAGTTCTCAAAAAGGGTTTCTTCACCCCGGGAAGTTAATTAAATACCATTTGGAGGCATTTAATGTTCGAGCAAAAACGGCTGATTTTCGACAAAAGAGATAACACCCTACCATTACATCATGCTTCAGAAATGTGGAAAATGGTCCGTTTTCAAATGTTTTATTTTTGAACGTCAGTTCACATTTGTAGGTGGATCATCAGTGTTAGAGCTAAAATTAGCATGTTTAAAGTGATTTTCATGCTTCCAGGGGCTCTGGAAGTAAATTAAATACTATTTGGAGGCATTTAATGTTCAAGCAAAAACAGCTGATTTTTGACAAAAGAGATAACACCCCCCCATTATGTCATGCTTCAGAAATGTGGAAAATGGTCCGTTTTCAAATGTTTTATTTTTGAACGTCAGTTCACATTTGTAGGTGGATCATCAGTGTTAGAGCTAAAATTAGCATGTTTAAAGTGATTTTCATGCTTCCAGGGGCCCTGAACACAACATTTATGGAATGGTTAAAGTGCATGAAAATGGCCAATTTACTCACTCTGAGTTCTCAAAAAAGGGTTTCTTCACCCCAGGAAGTTAATTAAATACCATTTGGAGGCATTTAATGTTCGAGCAAAAACGGCTGATTTTCGACAAAAGAGATAACACCCCCCATTACGTCATGCTTCAGAAATGTGGAAAATGGTCCGTTTTCAAATGTTTTATTTTTGAACGTCAGTTCACATTTGTAGGTGGATCATCAGTGTTAGAGCTAAAATTAGCATGTTTAAAGTGATTTTCATGCTTCCAGGGGCTCGGGAAGTGAATTAAATACTATATGGAGGCATTTAATGTTCAATCAAAAACAGCTGATTTTCGACAAAAGAGATAACACCCCCCCATTACGTCATGCTTCAGAAATGTGGAAAATGGTCCGTTTTCAAATGTTTTATTTTTGAACGTCAGTTCACATTTGTAGGTGGATCATCAGTGTTAGAGCTAAAATTAGCATGTTTAAAGTGATTTTCATGCTTCCAGGGGCCCTAAACACAAGATTTATGTAATGGTTAAAAGTGCATGAAAATGGCCAATTTACTCACTCTGAGTTCTCAAAAAGGGTTTCTTCACCCCGGGAAGTTAATTAAATACCATTTGGAGGCATTTAATGTTCGAGCAAAAACGGCTGATTTTCGACAAAAGAGATAACACCCCCCCATTACGTCATGCTTCAGAAATGTGGAAAATGGTCCGTTTTCAAATGTTTTATTTTTGAACATCAGTTCACATTTGTAGGTGGATCATCAGTGTTAGAGCTAAAATTAGCATGTTTAAAGTGATTTTCATGCTTCCAGGGGCTCGGGAAGTGAATTAAATACTATTTGGAGGCATTTAATGTTCAAGCAAAAACAGCTGATTTTTGACAAAAGAGATAACACCCCCCCATTTCGTCATGCTTCAGAAATGTGGAAAATGGTCCGTTTTCAAATGTTTTATTTTTGAACGTCAGTTCACATTTGTAGGTGGATCATCAGTGTTAGAGCTAAAATTAGCATGTTTAAAGTGATTTTCAGGCTTCCAGGGGCCCTAAACACAAGATTTATGGAATGGTTAAAAGTGCATGAAAATGGCCAATTTACTCACTCTGAGTTCTCAAAAAGGGTTTCTTCACCCCGGGAAGTTAATTAAATACCATTTGGAGGCATTTAATGTTCGAGCAAAAACGGCTGATTTTCGACAAAAGAGATAACACCCTACCATTACGTCATGCTTCAGAAATGTGGAAAATGGTCCGTTTTCAAATGTTTTATTTTTGAACGTCAGTTCACATTTGTAGGTGGATCATCAGTGTTAGAGCTAAAATTAGCATGTTTAAAGTGATTTTCATGCTTCCAGGGGCTCGGGAAGTGAATTAAATACTATTTGGAGGCATTTAATGTTCAAGCAAAAACAGCTGATTTTTGACAAAAGAGATAACACCCCCCCATTTCGTCATGCTTCAGAAATGTGGAAAATGGTCCGTTTTCAAATGTTTTATTTTTGAACGTCAGTTCACATTTGTAGGTGGATCATCAGTGTTAGAGCTAAAATTAGCATGTTTAAAGTGATTTTCAGGCTTCCAGGGGCCCTAAACACAAGATTTATGGAATGGTTAAAAGTGCATGAAAATGGCCAATTTACTCACTCTGAGTTCTCAAAAAGGGTTTCTTCACCCCGGGAAGTTAATTAAATACCATTTGGAGGCATTTAATGTTCGAGCAAAAACGGCTGATTTTCGACAAAAGAGATAACACCCTACCATTACGTCATGCTTCAGAAATGTGGAAAATGGTCCGTTTTCAAATGTTTTATTTTTGAACGTCAGTTCACATTTGTAGGTGGATCATCAGTGTTAGAGCTAAAATTAGCATGTTTAAAGTGATTTTCATGCTTCCAGGGGCCCTGAACACAACATTTATGGAATGGTTAAAGTGCATGAAAATGGCCAATTTACTCACTCTGAGTTCTCAAAAAATGGTTTCTTCACCCCAGGAAGTTAATTAAATACCATTTGGAGGCATTTAATGTTCGAGCAAAAACGGCAGATTTTCGACAAAAGAGATAACACCCCCCATTACGTCATGCTTCAGAAATGTGGAAAATGGTCCGTTTTCAAATGTTTTATTTTTGAACGTCAGTTCACATTTGTAGGTGGATCATCAGTGTTAGAGCTAAAATTAGCATGTTTAAAGTGATTTTCATGCTTCCAGGGGCTCGGGAAGTGAATTAAATACTATATGGAGGCATTTAATGTTCAATCAAAAACAGCTGATTTTCGACAAAAGAGATAACACCCCCCCATTACGTCATGCTTCAGAAATGTGGAAAATGGTCCGTTTTCAAATGTTTTATTTTTGAACGTCAGTTCACATTTGTAGGTGGATCATCAGTGTTAGAGCTAAAATTAGCATGTTTAAAGTGATTTTCATGCTTCCAGGGGCCCTAAACACAAGATTTATGTAATGGTTAAAAGTGCATGAAAATGGCCAATTTACTCACTCTGAGTTCTCAAAAAGGGTTTCTTCACCCCGGGAAGTTAATTAAATACCATTTGGAGGCATTTAATGTTCGAGCAAAAACGGCTGATTTTCGACAAAAGAGATAACACCCCCCCATTACGTCATGCTTCAGAAATGTGGAAAATGGTCCGTTTTCAAATGTTTTATTTTTGAACGTCAGTTCACATTTGTAGGTGGATCATCAGTGTTAGAGCTAAAATTAGCATGTTTAAAGTGATTTTCATGCTTCCAGGGGCCCTAAACACAAGATTTATGGAATGGTTAAAAGTGCATGAAAATGGCCAATTTACTCACTCTGAGTTCTCAAAAAGTGTTTCTTCACCCCGGGAAGTTAATTAAATACCATTTGGAGGCATTTAATGTTCGAGCAAAAACGGCTGATTTTCGACAAAAGAGATAACACCCCCCATTACGTCATGCTTCAGAAATGTGGAAAATGGTCCGTTTTCAAATGTTTTATTTTTGAACATCAGTTCACATTTGTAGGTGGATCATCAGTGTTAGAGCTAAAATTAGCATGTTTAAAGTGATTTTCATGCTTCCAGGGGCTCGGGAAGTGAATTAAATACTATTTGGAGGCATTTAATGTTCAAGCAAAAACAGCTGATTTTTGACAAAAGAGATAACACCCCCCCATTTCGTCATGCTTCAGAAATGTGGAAAATGGTCCGTTTTCAAATGTTTTATTTTTGAACGTCAGTTCACATTTGTAGGTGGATCATCAGTGTTAGAGCTAAAATTAGCATGTTTAAAGTGATTTTCAGGCTTCCAGGGGCCCTAAACACAAGATTTATGGAATGGTTAAAAGTGCATGAAAATGGCCAATTTACTCACTCTGAGTTCTCAAAAAGGGTTTCTTCACCCCGGGAAGTTAATTAAATACCATTTGGAGGCATTTAATGTTCGAGCAAAAACGGCTGATTTTCGACAAAAGAGATAACACCCTACCATTACGTCATGCTTCAGAAATGTGGAAAATGGTCCGTTTTCAAATGTTTTATTTTTGAACGTCAGTTCACATTTGTAGGTGGATCATCAGTGTTAGAGCTAAAATTAGCATGTTTAAAGTGATTTTCATGCTTCCAGGGGCTCGGGAAGTAAATTAAATACTATTTGGAGGCATTTAATGTTCAAGCAAAAACAGCAGATTTTTGACAAAAGAGATAACACCCCCCCATTACGTCATGCTTCAGAAATGTGGAAAATGGTCCGTTTTCAAATGTTTTATTTTTGAACGTCAGTTCACATTTGTAGGTGGATCATCAGTGTTAGAGCTAAAATTAGCATGTTTAAAGTGATTTTCATGCTTCCAGGGGCCCTAAACACAACATTTATGGAATGGTTAAAAGTGCATGAAAATGGCCAATTTACTCACTCTGAGGTCTCAAAAAAGGGTTTCTTCACCCCAGGAAGTTAATTAAATACCATTTGGAGGCATTTAATGTTCGAGCAAAAACGGCTGATTTTCGACAAAAGAGATAACACCCCCCCATTACGTCATGCTTCAGAAATGTGGAAAATGGTCCGTTTTCAAATGTTTTATTTTTGAACGTCAGTTCACATTTGTAGGTGGATCATCAGTGTTAGAGCTAAAATTAGCATGTTTAAAGTGATTTTCATGCTTCCAGGGGCTCGGGAAGTGAATTAAATACTATTTGGAGGCATTTAATGTTCAATCAAAAACAGCTGATTTTTGACAAAAGAGATAACACCCCCCCATTACGTCATGCTTCAGAAATGTGGAAAATGGTCCGTTTTCAAATGTTTTATTTTTGAACGTCAGTTCACATTTGTAGGTGGATCATCAGTGTTAGAGCTAAAATTAGCATGTTTAAAGTGATTTTCATGCTTCCAGGGGCCCTAAACACAAGATTTATGGAATGGTTAAAAGTGCATGAAAATGGCCAATTTACTCACTCTGAGTTCTCAAAAAGGGTTTCTTCACCCCGGGAAGTTAATTAAATACCATTTGGAGGCATTTAATGTTTGAGCAAAAACGGCTGATTTTCGACAAAAGAGATAAGACCCCCCCATTACGTCATGCTTCAGAAATGTGGAAAATGGTCCGTTTTCAAATGTTTTATTTTTGAACGTCAGTTCACATTTGTAGGTGGATCATCAGTGTTAGAGCTAAAATTAGCATGTTTAAAGTGATTTTCAGGCTTCCAGGGGCCCTAAACACAAGATTTATGGAATGGTTAAAAGTGCATGGAAATAGCCAATTTACTCACTCTGAGGTCTCAAAAAAAGGTTTCTTCACCCCAGGAAGTTAATTAAATACCATTTGGAGGCATTTAATGTTCGAGCAAAAACGGCTGATTTTCGACAAAAGAGATAACACCCCCCCATTACGTCATGCTTCAGAAATGTGGAAAATGGTCCGTTTTCAAATGTTTTATTTTTGAACGTCAGTTCACATTTGTAGGTGGATCATCAGTGTTAGAGCTAAAATTAGCATGTTTAAAGTGAATTTCATGCTTCCAGGGGCTCGGGAAGTGAATTCAATACTATTTGGAGGCATTTAATGTTCAAGCAAAAACAGCTGATTTTTGACAAAAGAGATAACACCCCCCCATTACGTCATGCTTCAGAAATGTGGAAAATGGTCCGTTTTCAAATGTTTTATTTTTGAACGTCAGTTCTCATTTGTAGGTGGATCATCAGTGTTAGAGCTAAAATTAGCATGTTTAAAGTGATTTTCATGCTTCCAGGGGCCCTAAACACAAGATTTATGGAATGGATAAAAGTGCATGAAAATGGCCAATTTACTCACTCTGAGTTCTCAAAAAGGGTTTCTTCACCCCGGGAAGTTAATTAAATACCATTTGGAGGCATTTAATGTTCGAGCAAAAACGGCTGATTTTCGACAAAAGAGATAACACCCCCCCATTACGTCATGCTTCAGAAATGTGGAAAATGGTCCGTTTTCAAATGTTTTATTTTTGAACGTCAGTTCACATTTGTAGGTGGATCATCAGTGCTAGAGCTAAAATTAGCATGTTTAAAGTGATTTTCATGCTTCCAGGGGCTCGGGAAGTGAATTAAATACTATTTGGAGGCATTTAATGTTCAATCAAAAACAGCTGATTTTTGACAAAAGAGATAACACCCCCCATTACGTCATGCTTCAGAAATGTGGAAAATGGTCCGTTTTCAAATGTTTTATTTTTGAACGTCAGTTCACATTTGTAGGTGGATCATCTGTGTTAGAGCTAAAATTAGCATGTTTAAAGTGATTTTCATGCTTCCAGGGGCCCTAAACACAAGATTTATGGAATGGTTAAAAGTGCATGAAAATGGCCAATTTACTCACTCTGAGTTCTCAAAAAGGGTTTCTTCACCCCGGGAAGTTAATTAAATACCATTTGGAGGCATTTAATGTTCGAGCAAAAACGGCTGATTTTCGACAAAAGAGATAACACCCCCCCATTACGTCATGCTTCAGAAATGTGGAAAATGGTCCGTTTTCAAATGTTTTGTTTTTGAACGTCAGTTCACATTTGTAGGTGGATCATCAGTGTTAGAGCTAAAATTAGCATGTTTAAAGTGATTTTCATGCTTCCAGGGGCTCGGGAAGTGAATTAAATACTATTTGGAGGCATTTAATGTTCAAGCAAAAACAGCAGATTTTTGACAAAAGAGATAACACCCCCCCATTACATCATGCTTCAGAAATGTGGAAAATGGTCCGTTTTCAAATGTTTTATTTTTGAACGTCAGTTCACATTTGTAGGTGGATCATCAGTGTTAGAGCTAAAATTAGCATGTTTAAAGTGATTTTCATGCTTCCAGGGGCTCGGGAAGTGAATTAAATACTATTTGGAGGCATTTAATGTTCAAGCAAAAACAGTTGATTTTTGACAAAAGAGATAACCCCCCCATTACGTCATGCTTCAGAAATGTGGAAAATGGTCCGTTTTCAAATGTTTTATTTTTGAACGTCAGTTCACATTTGTAGGTGGATCATCAGTGTTAGAGCTAAAATTAGCATGTTGAAAGTGATTTTCATGCTTCCAGGGGCCCTAAACACAAGATTTATGGAATGGTTAAAAGTGCATGAAAATGGCCAATTTACTCACTCTGAGTGCTCAAAAAGGGTTTCTTCACCCCGGGAAGGTAATTAAATACCATTTGGAGGCATTTAATGTTCAAGCAAAAACGGCTGATTTTCGACAAAAGAGATAACTCCCCCCCATTACGTCATGCTTCAGAAATGTGGAAAATGGTCCGTTTTCAAATGTTTTATTTTTGAACGTCAGTTCACATTTGTAGGTGGATCATCAGTGTTAGAGCTAAAATTAGCATGTTTAAAGTGATTTTCATGCTTCCAGGGGCTCGGGAAGTGAATTAAATACTATTTGGAGGCATTTAATGTTCAAGCAAAAACAGCTGATTTTTGACAAAAGAGATAACACCCCCCCATTACGTCATGCTTCAGAAATGTGGAAAATGGTCCGTTTTCAAATGTTTTATTTTTGAACGTCAGTTCACATTTGTAGGTGGATCATCAGTGTTAGAGCTAAAATTAGCATGTTTAAAGTGATTTTCATGCTTCCAGGGGCTCGGGAAGTGAATTAAATACTATTTGGAGGCATTTAATGTTCAAGCAAAAACAGTTGATTTTTGACAAAAGAGATAACCCCCCCATTACGTCATGCTTCAGAAATGTGGAAAATGGTCCGTTTTCAAATGTTTTACTTTTGAACGTCAGTTCACATTTGTAGGTGGATCATCAGTGTTAGGGCTAAAATTAGCATGTTGAAAGTGATTTTCATGCTTCCAGGGGCCCTAAACACAAGATTTATGGAATGGTTAAAAGTGCATGAAAATGGCCAATTTACTCACTCTGAGTTCTCAAAAAGGGTTTCTTCACCCCGGGAAGTTAATTAAATACCATTTGGAGGCATTTAATGTTCGAGCAAAAACGGCTGATTTTCGACAAAAGAGATAACACCCCCCCCATTACGTCATGCTTCAGAAATGTGGAAAATGGTCCGTTTTCAAATGTTTTATTTTTGAACGTCAGTTCACATTTGTAGGTGGATCATCAGTGTTAGAGCTAAAATTAGCATGTTTAAAGTGATTTTCATGCTTCCAGGGGCCCTAAACACAAGATTTATGGAATGGTTAAAAGTACATGAAAATGGCCAATTTACTCACTCTGAGTTCTCAAAAAGGGTTTCTTCACCCCGGGAAGTTAATTAAATACCATTTGGAGGCATTTAATGTTCGAGCAAAAACGGCTGATTTTCGACAAAAGAGATAACACCCCCCATTACGTCATGCTTCAGAAATGTGGAAAATGGTCCGTTTTCAAATGTTTTATTTTTGAACATCAGTTCACATTTGTAGGTGGATCATCAGTGTTAGAGCTAAAATTAGCATGTTTAAAGTGATTTTCATGCTTCCAGGGGCTCGGGAAGTGAATTAAATACTATTTGGAGGCATTTAATGTTCAAGCAAAAACAGCTGATTTTTGACAAAAGAGATAACACCCCCCCATTACGTCATGCTTCAGAAATGTGGAAAATGGTCCGTTTTCAAATGTTTTATTTTTGAACGTCTGTTCACATTTGTAGGTGGATCATCAGTGTTAGAGCTAAAATTAGCATGTTTAAAGTGATTTTCATGCTTCCAGGGGCCCTAAACACAAGATTTATGGAATGGTTAAAAGTGCATGAAAATGGCCAATTTACTCACTCTGAGTTCTCGAAAAGGGTTTCTTCACCCCGGGAAGTTAATTAAATACCATTTGGAGGCATTTAATGTTCGAGCAAAAACGGCTGATTTTCGACAAAAGAGATAACACCCTACCATTACGTCATGCTTCAGAAATGTGGAAAATGGTCCGTTTTCAAATGTTTTATTTTTGAACGTCAGTTCACATTTGTAGGTGGATCATCAGTGTTAGAGCTAAAATTAGCATGTTTAAAGTGATTTTCATGCTTCCAGGGGCTCAGGAAGTGAATTAAATACTATTTGGAGGCATTTAATGTTCAAGCAAAAACAGCTGATTTTTGACAAAAGAGATAACACCCCCCCATTTCGTCATGCTTCAGAAATGTGGAAAATGGTCCGTTTTCAAATGTTTTATTTTTGAACGTCAGTTCACATTTGTAGGTGGATCATCAGTGTTAGAGCTAAAATTAGCATGTTTAGAGTGATTTTCAGGCTTCCAGGGGCCCTAAACACAAGATTTATGGAATGGTTAAAAGTGCATGAAAATGGCCAATTTACTCACTCTGAGTTCTCAAAAAGGGTTTCTTCACCCCGGGAAGTTAATTAAATACCATTTGGAGGCATTTAATGTTCGAGCAAAAACGGCTGATTTTCGACAAAAGAGATAACACCCTACCATTACGTCATGCTTCAGAAATGTGGAAAATGGTCCGTTTTCAAATGTTTTATTTTTGAACGTCAGTTCACATTTGTAGGTGGATCATCAGTGTTAGAGCTAAAATTAGCATGTTTAAAGTGATTTTCATGCTTCCAGGGGCTCGGGAAGTAAATTAAATACTATTTGGAGGCATTTAATGTTCAAGCAAAAACAGCTGATTTTTGACAAAAGAGATAACACCGCCCCATTACGTCATGCTTCAGAAATGTGGAAAATGGTCCGTTTTCAAATGTTTTATTTTTGAACGTCAGTTCACATTTGTAGGTGGATCATCAGTGTTAGAGCTAAAATTAGCATGTTTAAAGTGATTTTCATGCTTCCAGGGGCCCTAAACACAACATTTATGGAATGGTTAAAAGTGCATGAAAATGGCCAATTTACTCACTCTGAGGTCTCAAAAAAAGGTTTCTTCACCCCAGGAAGTTAATTAAATACCATTTGGAGGCATTTAATGTTCGAGCAAAAACGGCTGATTTTCGACAAAAGAGATAACACCCCCCCATTACGTCATGCTTCAGAAATGTGGAAAATGGTCCGTTTTCAAATGTTTTATTTTTGAACGTCAGTTCACATTTGTAGGTGGATCATCAGTGTTAGAGCTAAAATTAGCATGTTTAAAGTGATTTTCATGCTTCCAGGGGCTCGGGAAGTGAATTAAATACTATTTGGAGGCATTTAATGTTCAATCAAAAACAGCTGATTTTTGACAAAAGAGATAACACCCCCCCATTACGTCATGCTTCAGAAATGTGGAAAATGGTCCGTTTTCAAATGTTTTATTTTTGAACGTCAGTTCACATTTGTAGGTGGATCATCAGTGTTAGAGCTAAAATTAGCATGTTTAAAGTGATTTTCATGCTTCCAGGGGCCCTAAACACAAGATTTATGGAATGGTTAAAAGTGCATGAAAATGGCCAATTTACTCACTCTGAGTTCTCAAAAAGGGTTTCTTCAGGCCGGGAAGTTAATTAAATACCATTTGGAGGCATTTAATGTTCGAGCAAAAACGGCTGATTTTCGACAAAAGAGATAACACCCCCCCATTACGTCATGCTTCAGAAATGTGGAAAATGGTCCATTTTCAAATGTTTTATTTTTGAACGTCAGTTCACATTTGTAGGTGGATCATCAGTGTTAGAGCTAAAATTAGCATGTTTAAAGTGATTTTCATGCTTCCAGGGGCTCGGGAAGTGAATTAAATATTATTTGGAGGCATTTAATGTTAAAGCAAAAACAGCTGATTTTTGACAAAAGAGATAACACCCCCCCATTTCGTCATGCTTCAGAAATGTGGAAAATGGTCCGTTTTCAAATGTTTTATTTTTGAACGTCAGTTCACATTTGTAGGTGGATCATCAGTGTTAGAGCTAAAATTAGCATGTTTAAAGTGATTTTCAGGCTTCCAGGGGCCCTAAACACAAGATTTATGGAATGGTTAAAAGTGCATGAAAATGGCCAAATTACTCACTCTGAGTTCTCAAAAAGGGTTTCTTCACCCCGGGAAGTTAATTAAATACCATTTGGAGGCATTTAATGTTCGAGCAAAAACGGCTGATTTTCGACAAAAGAGATAACACCCTACCATTACGTCATGCTTCAGAAATGTGGAAAATGGTCCGTTTTCAAATGTTTTATTTTTGAACGTCAGTTCACATTTGTAGGTGGATCATCAGTGTTAGAGCTAAAATTAGCATGTTTAAAGTGATTTTCATGCTTCCAGGGGCTCGGGAAGTAAATTAAATACTATTTGGAGGCATTTAATGTTCAAGCAAAAACAGCTGATTTTTGACAAAAGAGATAACACCCCCCCCATTACGTCATGCTTCAGAAATGTGGAAAATGGTCCGTTTTCAAATGTTTTATTTTTGAACGTCAGTTCACATTTGTAGGTAGATCATCAGTGTTAGAGCTAAAATTAGCATGTTTAAAGTGATTTTCATGCTTCCAGGGGCCCTAAACACAAGATTTATGGAATGGTTAAAAGTGCATGAAAATGGCCAATTTACTCACTCTGAGTTCTCAAAAAGGGTTTCTTCACCCCGGGAAGTTAATTAAATACCATTTGGAGGCATTTAATGTTCGAGCAAAAACGGCTGATTTTCGACAAAAGAGATAACACCCCCCCATTACGTCATGCTTCAGAAATGTGGAAAATGGTCCGTTTTCAAATGCTTTATTTTTGAACGTCAGTTCACATTTGTAGGTGGATCATCAGTGTTAGAGCTAAAATTAGCATGTTTAAAGTGAATTTCATGCTTCCAGGGGCTCGGGAAGTGAATTCAATACTATTTGGAGGCATTTAATGTTCAAGCAAAAACAGCTGATTTTTGACAAAAGAGATAACACCCCCCCATTACGTCATGCTTCAGAAATGTGGAAAACGGTCCGTTTTCAAATGTTTTATTTTTGAACGTCAGTTCTCATTTGTAGGTGGATCATCAGTGTTAGAATTAAATTAGCATGTTTAAAGTGATTTTCATGCTTCCAGGGGCTCGGGAAGTAAATTAAATACTATTTGGAGGTATTTAATGTTCAAGCAAAAACAGCTGATTTTTGACAAAAGAGATAACACCCCCCCATTACGTCATGCTTCAGAAATGTGGAAAATGGTCCGTTTTCAAATGTTTTATTTTTGAACGTCAGTTCACATTTGTAGGTGGATCATCAGTGTTAGAGCTAAAATTAGCATGTTTAAAGTGATTTTCATGCTTCCAGGGGCCCTAAACACAAGATTTATGGAATGGTTAAAAGTGCATGAAAATGGCCAATTTACTCACTCTGAGTTCTCAAAAAGGGTTTCTTCACCCCGGGAAGTTAATTAAATACCATTTGGAGGCATTTAATGTTCGAGCAAAAACGGCTGATTTTCGACATAAGAGATAACACCCCCCCATTACGTCATGCTTCAGAAATGTGGAAAATGGTCCGTTTTCAAATGCTTTATTTTTGAACGTCAGTTCACATTTGTAGGTGGATCATCAGTGTTAGAGCTAAAATTAGCATGTTTAAAGTGATTTTCATTCTTCCAGGGGCTCGGGAAGTAAATTAAATACTATTTGGAGGCATTTAATGTTCAAGCAAAAACAGCTGATTTTTGACAAAAGAGATAACATCCCCCCATTACGTCATGCTTCAGAAATGTGGAAAATGGTCCGTTTTCAAATGTTTTATTTTTGAACGTCAGTTCTCATTTGTAGGTGGATCATCAGTGTTAGAGCTAAAATTAGCATGTTTAAAGTGATTTTCATGCTTCCAGGGGCCCTAAACACAAGATTTATGGAATGGTTAAAAGTGCATGAAAATGGCCAATTTACTCACTCTGAGTTCTCAAAAAGGGTTTCTTCACCCCGGGAAGTTAATTAAATACCATTTGGAGGCATTTAATGTTCGAGCAAAAACGGCTGATTTTCGACATAAGAGATAACACCCCCCCATTACGTCATGCTTCAGAAATGTGGAAAATGGTCCGTTTTCAAATGCTTTATTTTTGAACGTCAGTTCACATTTTAGGTGGATCATCAGTGTTAGAGCTAAAATTAGCTTGTTTAAAGTGAATTTCATGCTTCCAGGGGCTCGGGAAGTGAATTCAATACTATTTGGAGGCATTTAATGTTCAAGCAAAAACAGCTGATTTTTGACAAAAGAGATAACACCCCCCCATTACGTCATGCTTCAGAAATGTGGAAAATGGTCCGTTTTCAAATGTTTTATTTTTGAACGTCAGTTCTCATTTGTAGGTGGATCATCAGTGTTAGAGCTAAAATTAGCATGTTTAAAGTGATTTTCATGCTTCCAGGGGCCCTAAACACAAGATTTATGGAATGGATAAAAGTGCATGAAAATGGCCAATTTACTCACTCTGAGTTCTCAAAAAGGGTTTCTTCACCCCGGGAAGTTAATTAAATACCATTTGGAGGCATTTAATGTTCGAGCAAAAACGGCTGATTTTCGACAAAAGAGATAACACCCCCCCATTACGTCATGCTTCAGAAATGTGGAAAATGGTCCGTTTTCAAATGTTTTATTTTTGAACGTCAGTTCACATTTGTAGGTGGATCATCAGTGTTAGAGCTAAAATTAGCATGTTTAAAGTGATTTTCATGCTTCCAGGGGCTCGGGAAGTGAATTAAATACTATTTGGAGGCATTTAATGTTCAATCAAAAACAGCTGATTTTTGACAAAAGAGATAACACCCCCCATTACGTCATGCTTCAGAAATGTGGAAAATGGTCCGTTTTCAAATGTTTTATTTTTGAACGTCAGTTCACATTTGTAGGTGGATCATCTGTGTTAGAGCTAAAATTAGCATGTTTAAAGTGATTTTCATGCTTCCAGGGGCCCTAAACACAAGATTTATGGAATGGTTAAAAGTGCATGAAAATGGCCAATTTACTCACTCTGAGTTCTCAAAAAGGGTTTCTTCACCCCGGGAAGTTAATTAAATACCATTTGGAGGCATTTAATGTTCGAGCAAAAACGGCTGATTTTCGACAAAAGAGATAACACCCCCCCATTACGTCATGCTTCAGAAATGTGGAAAATGGTCCGTTTTCAAATGTTTTATTTTTGAACGTCAGTTCACATTTGTAGGTGGATCATCAGTGTTAGAGCTAAAATTAGCATGTTTAAAGTGATTTTCATGCTTCCAGGGGCTCGGGAAGTGAATTAAATACTATTTGGAGGCATTTAATGTTCAAGCAAAAACAGCCGATTTTTGACAAAAGAGATAACACCCCCCCATTACGTCATGCTTCAGAAATGTGGAAAATGGTCCGTTTTCAAATGTTTTATTTTTGAACGTCAGTTCACATTTGTAGGTGGATCATCAGTGTTAGAGCTAAAATGAGCATGTTTAAAGTGATTTTCATGCTTCCAGGGGCCCTAAACACAAGATTTATGGAATGGTTAAAAGTGCATGAAAATGGCCAATTTACTCACTCTGAGTGCTCAAAAAGGGTTTCTTCACCCCGGGAAGTTAATTAAATACCATTTGGAGGCATTTAATGTTCGAGCAAAAACGGCTGATTTTCGACAAAAGAGATAACTCCCCCTCATTACGTCATGCTTCAGAAATGTGGAAAATGGTCCGTTTTCAAATGTTTTATTTTTGAACGTCAGTTCACATTTGTAGGTGGATCATCAGTGTTAAAGCTAAAATTAGCATGTTTAAAGTGATTTTCATGCTTCCAGGGGCTCGGGAAGTGAATTAAATACTATTTGGAGGCATTTAATGTTCAAGCAAAAACAGCAGATTTTTGACAAAAGAGATAACACCCCCCCATTACATCATGCTTCAGAAATGTGGAAAATGGTCCGTTTTCAAATGTTTTATTTTTGAACGTCAGTTCACATTTGTAGGTGGATCATCAGTGTTAGAGCTAAAATTAGCATGTTTAAAGTGATTTTCATGCTTCCAGGGGCTCGGGAAGTGAATTAAATACTATTTGGAGGCATTTAATGTTCAAGCAAAAACAGTTGATTTTTGACAAAAGAGATAACCCCCCCATTACGTCATGCTTCAGAAATGTGGAAAATGGTCCGTTTTCAAATGTTTTATTTTTGAACGTCAGTTCACATTTGTAGGTGGATCATCAGTGTTAGAGCTAAAATTAGCATGTTGAAAGTGATTTTCATGCTTCCAGGGGCCCTAAACACAAGATTTATGGAATGGTTAAAAGTGCATGAAAATGGCCAATTTACTCACTCTGAGTGCTCAAAAAGGGTTTCTTCACCCCGGGAAGTTAATTAAATACCATTTGGAGGCATTTAATGTTCAAGCAAAAACGGCTGATTTTCGACAAAAGAGATAACTCCCCCCGATTACGTCATGCTTCAGAAATGTGGAAAATGGTCCGTTTTCAAATGTTTTATTTTTGAACGTCAGTTCACATTTGTAGGTGGATCATCAGTGTTAGAGCTAAAATTAGCATGTTTAAAGTGATTTTCATGCTTCCAGGGGCTCGGGAAGTGAATTAAATACTATTTGGAGGCATTTAATGTTTAAGCAAAAACAGCTGATTTTTGACAAAAGAGATAACACCCCCCCATTACGTCATGCTTCAGAAATGTGGAAAATGGTCCGTTTTCAAATGTTTTATTTTTGAACGTCAGTTCACATTTGTAGGTGGATCATCAGTGTTAGAGCTAAAATTAGCATGTTTAAAGTGATTTTCAGGCTTCCAGGGGCTCGGGAAGTGAATTAAATACTATTTGGAGGCATTTAATGTTCAAGCAAAAACAGTTGATTTTTGACAAAAGAGATAACCCCCCCATTACGTCATGCTTCAGAAATGTGGAAAATGGTCCGTTTTCAAATGTTTTACTTTTGAACGTCAGTTCACATTTGTAGGTGGATCATCAGTGTTAGGGCTAAAATTAGCATGTTGAAAGTGATTTTCATGCTTCCAGGGGCCCTAAACACAAGATTTATGGAATGGTTAAAAGTGCATGAAAATGGCCAATTTACTCACTCTGAGTTCTCAAAAAGGGTTTCTTCACCCCGGGAAGTTAATTAAATACCATTTGGAGGCATTTAATGTTCGAGCAAAAACGGCTGATTTTCGACAAAAGAGATAACACCCCCCCCCCATTACGTCATGCTTCAGAAATGTGGAAAATGGTCCGTTTTCAAATGTTTTATTTTTGAACGTCAGTTCACATTTGTAGGTGGATCATCAGTGTTAGAGCTAAAATTAGCATGTTTAAAGTGATTTTCATGCTTCCAGGGGCCCTAAACACAAGATTTATGGAATGGTTAAAAGTACATGAAAATGGCCAATTTACTCACTCTGAGTTCTCAAAAAGGGTTTCTTCACCCCGGGAAGTTAATTAAATACCATTTGGAGGCATTTAATGTTCGAGCAAAAACAGCTGATTTTCGACAAAAGAGATAACACCCCCCATTACGTCATGCTTCAGAAATGTGGAAAATGGTCCGTTTTCAAATGTTTTATTTTTGAACATCAGTTCACATTTGTAGGTGGATCATCAGTGTTAGAGCTAAAATTAGCATGTTTAAAGTGATTTTCATGCTTCCAGGGGCTCGGGAAGTGAATTAAATACTATTTGGAGGCATTTAATGTTCAAGCAAAAACAGCTGATTTTTGACAAAAGAGATAACACCCCCCCATTACGTCATGCTTCAGAAATGTGGAAAATGGTCCGTTTTCAAATGTTTTATTTTTGAACGTCAGTTCACATTTGTAGGTGGATCATCAGTGTTAGAGCTAAAATTAGCATGTTTAAAGTGATTTTCATGCTTCCAGGGGCCCTAAACACAAGATTTATGGAATGGTTAAAAGTGCATGAAAATGGCCAATTTACTCACTCTGAGTTCTCGAAAAGGGTTTCTTCACCCCGGGAAGTTAATTAAATACCATTTGGAGGCATTTAATGTTCGAGCAAAAACGGCTGATTTTCGACAAAAGAGATAACACCCTACCATTACGTCATGCTTCAGAAATGTGGAAAATGGTCCGTTTTCAAATGTTTTATTTTTGAACGTCAGTTCACATTTGTAGGTGGATCATCAGTGTTAGAGCTAAAATTAGCATGTTTAAAGTGATTTTCATGCTTCCAGGGGCTCAGGAAGTGAATTAAATACTATTTGGAGGCATTTAATGTTCAAGCAAAAACAGCTGATTTTTGACAAAAGAGATAACACCCCCCCATTTCGTCATGCTTCAGAAATGTGGAAAATGGTCCGTTTTCAAATGTTTTATTTTTGAACGTCAGTTCACATTTGTAGGTGGATCATCAGTGTTAGAGCTAAAATTAGCATGTTTAAAGTGATTTTCATGCTTCCAGGGGCCCTAAACACAACATTTATGGAATGGTTAAAACTGCATGAAAATGGCCAATTTACTCACTCTGAGGTCTCAAAAAAAGGTTTCTTCACCCCAGGAAGTTAATTAAATACCATTTGGAGGCATTTAATATTCGAGCAAAAACGGCTGATTTTCGACAAAAGAGATAACACCCCCCCATTACGTCATGCTTCAGAAATGTGGAAAATGGTCCGTTTTCAAATGTTTTATTTTTGAACGTCAGTTCACATTTGTAGGTGGATCATCAGTGTTAGAGCTAAAATTAGCATGTTTAAAGTGATTTTCATGCTTCCAGGGGCTCGGGAAGTGAATTAAATACTATTTGGAGGCATTTAATGTTCAATCAAAAACAGCTGATTTTTGACAAAAGAGATAACACCCCCCCATTACGTCATGCTTCAGAAATGTGGAAAATGGTCCGTTTTCAAATGTTTTATTTTTGAACGTCAGTTCACATTTGTAGGTGGATCATCAGTGTTAGAGCTAAAATTAGCATGTTTAAAGTGATTTTCATGCTTCCAGGGGCCCTAAACACAAGATTTATGGAATGGTTAAAAGTGCATGAAAATGGCCAATTTACTCACTCTGAGTTCTCAAAAAGGGTTTCTTCAGGCCGGGAAGTTAATTAAATACCATTTGGAGGCATTTAATGTTCGAGCAAAAACGGCTGATTTTCGACAAAAGAGATAACACCCCCCCATTACGTCATGCTTCAGAAATGTGGAAAATGGTCCATTTTCAAATGTTTTATTTTTGAACGTCAGTTCACATTTGTAGGTGGATCATCAGTGTTAGAGCTAAAATTAGCATGTTTAAAGTGATTTTCATGCTTCCAGGGGCTCGGGAAGTGAATTAAATATTATTTGGAGGCATTTAATGTTAAAGCAAAAACAGCTGATTTTTGACAAAAGAGATAACACCCCCCCATTTCGTCATGCTTCAGAAATGTGGAAAATGGTCCGTTTTCAAATGTTTTATTTTTGAACGTCAGTTCACATTTGTAGGTGGATCATCAGTGTTAGAGCTAAAATTAGCATGTTTAAAGTGATTTTCAGGCTTCCAGGGGCCCTAAACACAAGATTTATGGAATGGTTAAAAGTGCATGAAAATGGCCAAATTACTCACTCTGAGTTCTCAAAAAGGGTTTCTTCACCCCGGGAAGTTAATTAAATACCATTTGGAGGCATTTAATGTTCGAGCAAAAACAGCTGATTTTCGACAAAAGAGATAACACCCTACCATTACGTCATGCTTCAGAAATGTGGAAAATGGTCCGTTTTCAAATGTTTTATTTTTGAACGTCAGTTCACATTTGTAGGTGGATCATCAGTGTTAGAGCTAAAATTAGCATGTTTAAAGTGATTTTCATGCTTCCAGGGGCTCGGGAAGTAAATTAAATACTATTTGGAGGCATTTAATGTTTAAGCAAAAACAGCTGATTTTTGACAAAAGAGATAACACCCCCCCATTACGTCATGCTTCAGAAATGTGGAAAATGGTCCGTTTTCAAATGTTTTATTTTTGAACGTCAGTTCACATTTGTAGGTAGATCATCAGTGTTAGAGCTAAAATTAGCATGTTTAAAGTGATTTTCATGCTTCCAGGGGCCCTAAACACAAGATTTATGGAATGGTTAAAAGTGCATGAAAATGGCCAAATTACTCACTCTGAGTTCTCAAAAAGGGTTTCTTCACCCCGGGAAGTTAATTAAATACCATTTGGAGGCATTTAATGTTCGAGCAAAAACGGCTGATTTTAGACAAAAGAGATAACACCCCCCCATTACGTCATGCTTCAGAAATGTGGAAAATGGTCCGTTTTCAAATGCTTTATTTTTGAACGTCAGTTCACATTTGTAGGTGGATCATCAGTGTTAGAGCTAAAATTAGCATGTTTAAAGTGAATTTCATGCTTCCAGGGGCTCGGGAAGTGAATTCAATACTATTTGGAGGCATTTAATGTTCAAGCAAAAACAGCTGATTTTTGACAAAAGAGATAACACCCCCCCATTACGTCATGCTTCAGAAATGTGGAAAATGGTCCGTTTTCAAATGTTTTATTTTTGAACGTCAGTTCTCATTTGTAGGTGGATCATCAGTGTTAGAGCTAAAATTAGCATGTTTAAAGTGATTTTCATGCTTCCAGGGGCTCGGGAAGTAAATTAAATACTATTTGGAGGTATTTAATGTTCAAGCAAAAACAGCTGATTTTTGACAAAAGAGATAACACCCCCCCATTACGTCATGCTTCAGAAATGTGGAAAATGGTCCGTTTTCAAATGTTTTATTTTTGAACGTCAGTTCACATTTGTAGGTGGATCATCAGTGTTAGAGCTAAATTAGCATGTTTAAAGTGATTTTCATGCTTCCAAGGGCCCTAAACACAACATTTATGGAATGGTTAAAAGTGCATGAAAATGGCCAATTTACTCACTCTGAGGTCTCAAAAAAGGGTTTCTTCACCCCAGGAAGTTAATTAAATACCATTTGGAGGCAT
The DNA here is from genome assembly GCF_964263255.1 of Lissotriton vulgaris. Classification (NCBI taxonomy): domain Eukaryota; kingdom Metazoa; phylum Chordata; class Amphibia; order Caudata; family Salamandridae; genus Lissotriton; species Lissotriton vulgaris. Next base: position 81,383 of record NW_028252453.1, read on the forward strand.
TTAATGTTCGAGCAAAAACAGCTGATTTTCGACAAAAGAGATAACACCCCCCATTACGTCATGCTTCAGAAATGTGGGAAATGGTCCGTTTTCAAATGTTTTATTTTTGAACGTCAGTTCACATTTGTAGGTGGATCATCAGTGTTAGAGCTAAAATTAGCATGTTTAAAGTGATTTTCATGCTTCCAGGGGCTCGGGAAGTGAATTAAATACTATTTGGAGGCATTTAATGTTCAATCAAAAACAGCTGATTTTTGACAAAAGAGATAACACCCCCCCATTACGTCATGCTTCAGAAATGTGGAAAATGGTCCGTTTTCAAATGGTTTATTTTTGAACGTCAGTTCACATTTGTAGGTGGATCATCAGTGTTAGAGCTAAAATTAGCATGTTTAAAGTGATTTTCAGGCTTCCAGGGGCCCTAAACACAAGATTTATGGAATGGTTAAAAGTGCATGAAAATGGCCAATTTACTCACTCTGAGTTCTCAAAAAGGGTTTCTTCACCCCGGGAAGTTAATTAAATACCATTTGGAGGCATTTAATGTTCGAGCATAAACGGCTGATTTTCGACAAAAGATATAACACCCTACCATTACGTCATGCTTCAGAAATGTGGAAAATGGTCCGTTTTCAAATGTTTTATTTTTGAACGTCAGTTCACATTTGTAGGTGGATCATCAGTGTTAGAGCTAAAATTAGCATGTTTAAAGTGATTTTCATTCTTCCAGGGGCTCGGGAAGTAAATTAAATACTATTTGGAGGCATTTAATGTTCAAGCAAAAACAGCTGATTTTTGACAAAAGAGATAACATCCCCCCATTACGTCATGCTTCAGAAATGTGGAAAATGGTCCGTTTTCAAATGTTTTATTTTTGAACGTCAGTTCACATTTGTAGGTGGATCATCAGTGTTAGAGCTAAAATTAGCATGTTTAAAGTGATTTTCATGCTTCCAGGGGCCCTAAACACAACATTTATGGAATGGTTAAAAGTGCATGAAAATGGCCAATTTACTCACTCTGAGTTCTCAAAAAAGGGTTTCTTCACCCCAGGAAGTTAATTAAATACCATTTGGAGGCATTTAATGTTCGAGCAAAAACGGCTGATTTTCGACAAAAGAGATAACACCCCCCCATTACGTCATGCTTCAGAAATGTGGAAAACGGTCCGTATTCAAATGTTTTATTTTTGAACGTCAGTTCACATTTGTAGGTGGATCATCAGTGTTAGAGCTAAAATTAGCATGTTTAAAGTGATTTTCATGCTTCCAGGGGCCCTAAACACAACATTTATGGAATGGTTAAAAGTGCATGAAAATGGCCAATTTACTCACTCTGAGTTCTCAAAAAAGGGTTTCTTCACCCCAGGAAGTTAATTAAATACCATTTGGAGGCATTTAATGTTCGAGCAAAAACGGCTGATTTTCGACAAAAGAGATAACACCCCCCATTACGTCATGCTTCAGAAATGTGGAAAATGGTCCGTTTTCAAATGTTTTATTTTTGAACGTCAGTTCACATTTGTAGGTGGATCATCAGTGTTAGAGCTAAAATTAGCATGTTTAAAGTGATTTTCATGCTTCCAGGGGCTCGGGAAGTGAATTAAATACTATTTGGAGGCATTTAATGTTCAATCAAAAACAGCTGATTTTTGACAAAAGAGATAACACCCCCCCATTACGTCATGCTTCAGAAATGTGGAAAATGGTCCATTTTCAAATGTTTTATCTTTGAACGTCAGTTCACATTTGTAGGTGGATCATCAGTGTTAGAGCTAAAATTAGCATGTTTAAAGTGATTTTCATGCTTCCAGGGGCCCTAAACACAACATTTATGGAATGGTTAAAAGTGCATGAAAATGGCCAATTTACTCACTCTGAGTTCTCAAAAAAGGGTTTCTTCACCCCAGGAAGTTAATTAAATACCATTTGGAGGCATTTAATGTTCGAGCAAAAACGGCTGATTTTCGACAAAAGAGATAACACCCCCCATTACGTCATGCTTCAGAAATGTGGAAAATGGTCCGTTTTCAAATGTTTTATTTTTGAACGTCAGTTCACATTTGTAGGTGGATCATCAGTGTTAGAGCTAAAATTAGCATGTTTAAAGTGATTTTCATGCTTCCAGGGGCTCGGGAAGTGAATTAAATACTATTTGGAGGCATTTAATGTTCAATCAAAAACAGCTGATTTTTGACAAAAGAGATAACACCCCCCCATTACGTTATGCTTCAGAAATGTGGAAAATGGTCCGTTTTCAAATGTTTTATTTTTGAACGTCAGTTCACATTTGTAGGTGGATCATCAGTGTTAGAGCTAAAATTAGCATGTTTAAAGTGATTTTCATGCTTCCAGGGGCCCTAAACACAAGATTTATGGAATGGTTAAAAGTGCATGAAAATGGCCAATTTACTCACTCTGAGTTCTCAAAAAGGGTTTCTTCACCCCGGGAAGTTAATTAAATACCATTTGGAGGCATTTAATGTTCGAGCAAAAACGGCTGATTTTCGACAAAAGAGATAACACCCCCCCATTACGTCATGCTTCAGAAATGTGGAAAATGGTCCGTTTTCAAATGCTTTATTTTTGAACGTCAGTTCACATTTGTAGGTGGATCATCAGTGTTAGAGCTAAAATTAGCATGTTTAAAGTGAATTTCATGCTTCCAGGGGCTCGGGAAGTGAATTCAATACTATTTGGAGGCATTTAATGTTCAAGCAAAAACAGCTGATTTTTGACAAAAGAGATAACACCCCCCCATTACGTCATGCTTCAGAAATGTGGAAAATGGTCCGTTTTCAAATGTTTTATTTTTGAACGTCAGTTCACATTTGTAGGTGGATCATCAGTGTTAGAGCTAAAATTAGCATGTTTAAAGTGATTTTCATGCTTCCAGGGGCCCTAAACACAACATTTATGGAATGGTTAAAAGTGCATGAAAATGGCCAATTTACTCACTCTGAGTTCTCAAAAAAGGGTTTCTTCACCCCAGGAAGTTAATTAAATACCATTTGGAGGCATTTAATGTTCGAGCAAAAACGGCTGATTTTCGACAAAAGAGATAACACCCCCCATTACGTCATGCTTCAGAAATGTGGAAAATGGTCCGTTTTCAAATGTTTTATTTTTGAACGTCAGTTCACATTTGTAGGTGGATCATCAGTGTTAGAGCTAAAATTAGCATGTTTAAAGTGATTTTCATGCTTCCAGGGGCTCGGGAAGTGAATTAAATACTATTTGGAGGCATTTAATGTTCAATCAAAAACAGCTGATTTTTGACAAAAGAGATAACACCCCCCCATTACGTCATGCTTCAGAAATGTGGAAAATGGTCCGTTTTCAAATGTTTTATTTTTGAACGTCAGTTCACATTTGTAGGTGGATCATCAGTGTTAGAGCTAAAATTAGCATGTTTAAAGTGATTTTCATGCTTCCAGGGGCCCTAAACACAAGATTTATGGAATGGTTAAAAGTGCATGAAAATGGCCAATTTACTCACTCTGAGTTCTCAAAAAGGGTTTCTTCACCCCGGGAAGTTAATTAAATACAATTTGGAGGCATTTAATGTTCGAGCAAAAACGGCTGATTTTCGACAAAAGAGATAACACCCCCCCATTACGTCATGCTTCAGAAATGTGGAAAATGGTCCGTTTTCAAATGCTTTATTTTTGAACGTCAGTTCACATTTGTAGGTGGATCATCAGTGTTAGAGCAAAAATTAGCATGTTTAAAGTGAATTTCATGCTTCCAGGGGCTCGGGAAGTGAATTCAATACTATTTGGAGGCATTTAATGTTCAAGCAAAAACAGCTGATTTTTGACAAAAGAGATAACACCCCCCCATTACGTCATGCTTCAGAAATGTGGAAAATGGTCCGTTTTCAAATGTTTTATTTTTGAACGTCAGTTCTCATTTGTAGGTGGATCATCAGTGTTAGAGCTAAAATTTGCATGTTTAAAGTGATTTTCATGCTTCCAGGGGCCCTAAACACAAGATTTATGGAATGGTTAAAAGTGCATGAAAATGGCCAATTTACTCACTCTGAGTTCTCAAAAAGGGTTTCTTCACCCCGGGAAGTTAATTAAATACCATTTGGAGGCATTTAATGTTCGAGCAAAAACAGCTGATTTTCGACAAAAGAGATAACACCCCCCCATTACGTCATGCTTCAGAAATGTGGAAAATGGTCCGTTTTCAAATGTTTTATTTTTGAACGTCAGTTCACATTTGTAGGTGGATCATCAGTGTTAGAGCTAAAATTAGCATGTTTAAAGTGATTTTCATGCTTACAGGGGCTCGGGAAGTGAATTAAATACTATTTGGAGGCATTTAATGTTCAAGCAAAAACAGCTGATTTTTGACAAAAGAGATAACACCCCCCCATTTCGCCATGCTTCAGAAATGTGGAAAATGGTCCGTTTTCAAATGTTTTATTTTTGAATGTCAGTTCACATTTGTAGGTGGATCATCAGTGTTAGAGCTAAAATTAGCATGTTTAAAGTGATTTTCAGGCTTCCAGGGGCCCTAAACACAAGATTTATGGAATGGTTAAAAGTGCATGGAAATAGCCTATTTACTCACTCTGAGTTCTCAAAAAGGGTTTCTTCACCACAGGAAGTTAATTAAATACCATTTGGAGACATTTAATGTTCGAGCAAAAACGGCTGATTTTCGACAAAAGAGATAACACCCTACCATTACGTCATGCTTCAGAAATGTGGAAAATGGTCCGTTTTCAAATGTTTTATTTTTGAACGTCAGTTCACATTTGTAGGTGGATCATCAGTGTTAGAGCTAAAATTAGCATGTTTAAAGTGATTTTCATTCTTCCAGGGGCTCGGGAAGTAAATTAAATACTATTTGGAGGCATTTAATGTTCAAGCAAAAACAGCTGATTTTTGACAAAAGAGATAACACCCCCCCATTACGTCATGCTTCAGAAATGTGGAAAATGGTCCGTTTTCAAATGTTTTATTTTTGAACGTCAGTTCACATTTGTAGGTGGATCATCAGTGTTAGAGCTAAAATTAGCATGTTTAAAGTGATTTTCATGCTTCCAGGGGCCCTAAACACAACATTTATGGAATGGTTAAAAGTGCATGAAAATGGCCAATTTACTCACTCTGAGTTCTCAAAAGAGGGTTTCTTCACCCCAGGAAGTTAATTAAATACCATTTGGAGGCATTTAATGTTCGAGCAAAAACAGCTGATTTTCGACAAAAGAGATAACACCCCCCCATTACGTCATGCTTCAGAAATGTGGAAAACGGTCCGTATTCAAATGTTTTATTTTTGAACGTCAGTTCACATTTGTAGGTGGATCATCAGTGTTAGAGCTAAAATTAGCATGTTTAAAGTGATTTTCATGCTTCCAGGGGCTCGGGAAGTGAATTAAATACTATTTGGAGGCATTTAATGTTCAATCAAAAACAGCTGATTTTTGACAAAAGAGATAACACCCCCCCATTACGTCATGCTTCAGAAATGTGGAAAATGGTCCGTTTTCAAATGTTTTATTTTTGAACGTCAGTTCACATTTGTAGGTGGATCATCAGTGTTAGAGCTAAAATTAGCATGTTTAAAGTGATTTTCATGCTTCCAGGGGCCCTAAACACAACATTTATGGAATGGTTAAAAGTGCATGAAAATGGCCAATTTACTCACTCTGAGTTCTCAAAAAAGGGTTTCTTCACCCCAGGAAGTTAATTAAATACCATTTGGAGGCATTTAATGTTCGAGCAAAAACGGCTGATTTTCGACAAAAGAGATAACACCCCCCATTACGTCATGCTTCAGAAATGTGGAAAATGGTCCGTTTTCAAATGTTTTATTTTTGGACGTCAGTTCACATTTGTAGGTGGATCATCAGTGTTAAAGCTAAAATTAGCATGTTTAAAGTGATTTTCATGCTTCCAGGGGCTCGGGAAGTGAATTAAATACTATTTGGAGGCATTTAATGTTCAATCAAAAACAGCTGATTTTTGACAAAAGAGATAACACCCCCCCATTACGTCATGCTTCAGAAATGTGGAAAATGGTCCGTTTTCAAATGTTTTATTTTTGAACGTCAGTTCACATTTGTAGGTGGATCATCAGTGTTAGAGCTAAAATTAGCATGTTTAAAGTGATTTTCATGCTTCCAGGGGCCCTAAACACAACATTTATGGAATGGTTAAAAGTGCATGAAAATGGCCAATTTACTCACTCTGAGTTCTCAAAAAAGGGTTTCTTCACCCCAGGAAGTTAATTAAATACCATTTGGAGGCATTTAATGTTCGAGCAAAAACGGCTGATTTTCGACAAAAGAGATAACACCCCCCATTACGTCATGCTTCAGAAATGTGGAAAATGGTCCGTTTTCAAATGTTTTATTTTTGAACGTCAGTTCACATTTGTAGGTGGATCATCAGTGTTAGAGCTAAAATTAGCATGTTTAAAGTGATTTTCATGCTTCCAGGGGCTCGGGAAGTGAATTAAATACTATTTGGAGGCATTTAATGTTCAATCAAAAACAGCTGATTTTTGACAAAAGAGATAACACCCCCCCCATTACGTCATGCTTCAGAAATGTGGAAAATGGTCCGTTTTCAAATGTTTTATTTTTGAACGTCAGTTCACA